>NC_079476.1:21250315-21553345 GCF_026230105.1 Diorhabda sublineata
CCTTTATGCTTGCTTCGAAGCAGCAAGTACTAACCATTCAATTTTTCGGTTATATCCGTGAAATAGGCAAAATTTTGTAGCCCCATCTTCGAGTTCAGTGAAATGCTCAAACCGTTCTTCAAAGAATCTCACTTGGAGCAACTATATAAAACATTGGAAAACTCTCCCTCTGCTAAGCCGATGAACCTCTATGTAAATGACCATACTGGCATTCGAACTCTTTTGTCAGCTCTACAAACAGTCGTGTTTGAAGTGAATGCGATCTTATGTTATCTACTATTTTGATTACTATTTTAAGTACTCTCCAAACAATAACTGCTAGTATAATATACAATTGTAAATAATAAATTTTGGTATGTCACTGTCTTTACGACACAAGGCAATAAAAACCTCCGCATCGCCTTCTATTGCAGAAGCTTTATCTGTAGTTAATCCTATCAATTTTTTCCCACAAAAATGGCTGTATAAATTATATTATACATAAAGCTACAAGAAAAAGTATAAGTCATTTTTAAGCTGTGAAGTTACATCATCGCTGATAGCTTAAACTCTAGCATAACTGTTTAGTATAAAGCTGAACAGATTTGATAGCAGGCTTAATCTCAGTTTCGTTTTTAAAGTTATTAAATAATGTATCGTCTGAAAAATTATTATTGACCCAGAAACAAGAAACATAAGGATTATCTGATTGAAATGATTTACCAAATCCAAAATAATACTGCATCACCATCCGCAGGCAGATTATGTCCTTCCTACTAATTGTATCCTATCAAATTGTATTAGCAACATAATTTGCTGGTTTTTTGCTGCATTTTTGCAACCATAAATCCAAAAAAATCTGATTTAGTAGAATTATTTAACACAACTGCTTAACTTCCTTCAGCTTCTTGATTTGCACTCATAGCTTTGACTAAATGATCAGTTCCTGCTCTAGAAAACCAAAAACCAGATTCGCATTTCGGACTCCATCTTTCTTGACTCTTAGATCCAGTATGGTGATGATTCTAGACTCTTATGAAAAAAGTCGAGTTCCCGTGGATTCAATCATTACTTGATAACGATAGTTTCGTAGCACTAGCTATATAGCAGCCTTGTACCTCCTAGTTGCGCCATAATACAGCATAATACCAATTTTGACTCACTCACTTTGGACATGATGATTCAATATTATTCAATCGACATGTCGATATTATTTATTTCACGAGAATAAGAACTGACATTATATTAAATAAAGAATAAATTAGAAACAAAATGTAATAGACTTTGTTGATAATTTCTATAAAACTCAATTGAAGAAAAAATCATGTAAAACAACTTTTATTTTTTTAGATGATTTGATCTATGTCTTATTGTAGTTATTCATAATTTAGTATTAATCTTTTTTAATGACCCTTCGTTATTGATTAGTTTCATATCAGTTTCCAAAACCAATAAAATTTTATTCTGTTACATAACCTATTTTCATATTTCATCAACCGTAAAAGTGTTAAAAACGATAATTTTTATTTAAATAAGCAAATCAAATGCTGAAAAGTTCCGTTTGACTGGATAAACAACGACCGATTCGAACTGATTATACATAGTCCGGCTAATATTTCAAAACAAAAACGCCCGTAAGTAGGTACCCTCGCTGTTATAAATCACGATTCCGAGTACTGGTAGTACTGAAGCGACCAACACGTCGCGGCTAGTCGATAATTTTCTCACGGCCGTCCTTAACCATCTTTTTAATCCGTCGTTGATCGTGGTCAGCTGCCTTTGTTGCCACATCATCACAATTTTCTTTGAAAATAACGATAAATGAATTATTCCAAACAAATGAGGAATATACTCGTAACTTTCATATTAGGTGTTTTCTAAATCTACGATCCTGGATAAGGGAGGTTTCCTATTAGTTGATTGCGGATACTAACCAAGATCGAACATTACTTTCTGTTTTCGACAGAAATTTAAAGATGAAACCTTAGAAATCCTAAGAAACTTCAGTTTCGTCTGAGAATTTTTACATAATTTTTATGTCTAAAGCTTTTAATTTATCTGTGTGTTTAGACCCTCATTCAGCAAGCGGTCATGCTACTCATAAGAATAAATCCAAGATAACCTTGTACGCTCGGAGAGAAATTTGGTCGTACCCACCCGCTCACCTTTCTTCATACGGTCAAAAAATACATCCGTCTCCTAACTTCTCACCTGCGAGCAGCCCATTCTCATGTACTGCCAATACAAGTGTAGATTTAGCCCCAGTAACACCGTTTATGTCAATAAGACATCCCAAGCCGTCTCGATGACTTCAAAGCCCGCTATGTAATTTGTACAATCGAATCAAACAACACCGCTGCTAAAGAAACCTTTCTTACCCCCTTGCTCAACAATATACGGCTCAAAGCACAAGAGGAAACTCCCCTATCCGGGTGCTAGCAACAGTATACGAAAACCTCCCTGAACTCAACCTCAAATTCCTTGACCAATCTCCCTTATCAATAAGATAAAACTCTTTATCATCACTTCTTCGATCGTGAGTGTTGCAGTTTTCTACGGTTTTCCTGTAACCTGGTAAATCGATTCACCAGCCAAATGGTCGAGGATAAGGAATAATGCAGCGTTAGCTGTACCCGCCTGCCTCTCATTTATATCTCCAAAAAAATCATAAATTTTTTCAAAAAACAAACAAAAAAAAACCTACAAAAAAATCCTTAAACCAAAAAGAACCATTTTTAAGTAGTAGAGCTTTATTTTCATTTTCTTCTGGCATATGTTGTTCGCCTTTTCTCTTTTCCAGCCAGGATAGCAAACACAACCTTGCGCAATCTTCACAACCCCAATCATGCAGAGGAGCAACTCCTATATCAGGGTCAACTCTAACAAACCTCCCTCCTATAACAACTTTCATTTATCCTACCTAAAAAATTTTTCGAAAAATTTTTTAAAAGAACAAAAACCGATGAAACAACCCGTCAACTGATAGCTTCCTATTATATGTCTATGATTAGTTCAGTTTGGCAAATGAACACGATCCGATTTACTATTGACAAGTTATTTGAAATAGATATATAGCGATCTCACGAACCGCCCTATATACTCTTCTTCCTTGCATTGACCATTATCGACCCTTGCTATAATTGCTGAGTTTTTGATTTCCCAAAACACTACAATAGGCAAATCCCATATAATATCATAAAAACCATCGAAAACATTTACCAGAGAAACAAAATACAGGCCAAAATCAATGGCATAACTAGCGAAGAAATTCCTGTATGAAATGGTATTCGACAAGGAGGATTCTCTTAGCCCAGTATTGTTCAACATCGTTATGGACGAAGTATAAAAAGCACTTGTAACATGAAAGGGTATAAAATGGGGAACAAAGACGTCAAGATCCTATGCTATAACGATGATGCTGTTCTGATTGCAGAAAACGAAGATGACCTACAGAGATTACTATTCAAAATCAATACAACGTCAAAAAGATTAAAAATAACAATAAACAAATATATCGCATTCGGGGCCAAATCCCGATTCTACAAGGCTGTCATCCGTCCTATATTAACATACACAGCGGAAACCAGGCCAGAAACATCGAACACAAAAAGAATATTAGAAACCACCGAAATGAAAAAAGTGCACAGGATCGCTGGAAAAACACTTTTTGACAGGGAGAGAAGCGAGGACATTAGAAGAACATGTAAGATTGACAACGTAAACGAAAGGATATCGGGAAGAAAGAAAGAGTGGAATATATCGAGTGAATGACGACAGAATGGTCAAAATAGCTAGAGACATGCCTTAGGGCACCGAAGCGTTGGAAGACCCCGCAATAGATGGAGCGACAACCTCTCTAATAATTAAACGGGATACGAGGAAAAACAACCATTTTGCTTACATTAAAGAATGAAAAAGAAGAAGAAGAAACACTGACGGAGCTTTTCTAACCACCATGTTGTGCCGACTTACGCTTCTCCATTACTACTAAGTGATGATGTTCTGTATAGGGTTGCGCATATCATGACTACAGTATTCTAATTTACGTCATTGACTATTTATAAAGTTTTATCCTAGCGCCCAAGAAACTCGGTCTTTGTAACTTTATTGACCCAATTCATGGCTTCCGCTATTTTTGATCAATCTTAGCACTAGTATCCCATTTAATGTTTATTACGTTTTCCAGGTACGTTAATTTGTGTACTTTATCTATTTGTATGTGATTAACAAAAAGTGAAACGTTCGATTCTCTATAATTTTGTTAAAAAGATTTTTTTGCACCTTTTATTAGACAACTTATACCCAGGTTAGCTAAAGCTGAACGCTTATCTCAACTTTTCTTGTTACGTACCTAATTTTATAGATGTTATTCCATAAGCAAATGCGAATTCAATATACCATCTGTTGGGTTTACAACTTTTGAATAGTAAATATAAAATACTTGACATGATTTTAGATTCTCGTAGATTATAAGTACTCACAATCTACACTAAGTGATTAAGCATTACTCATATGATCGCCTTAATGTTAAATTATCTGTTAAAACAGTTAACTGCACGCTTGGTTCGTTCAACGACTTGAAGTCAAGGGCGTAGGGTAAAAAAGTATTTAATGGCACGATCTATTTAATTAACAATTATTCGTTTTGTAATTTTAAACTTGTTTCCGTAAAATTTATCACCAGAATAGATTTTTCATTTTTCTATGAAACATGATTAAAACAGGGATTAAACAGTTTACTGAGAAAACCAGTGATCAAAATAAACATGTTCAAGGATTTCATACAATAATTCTTTAAAATTTCTTTGAACAACACATTAATGATGAATTTAATAACAAATAATAACATCAATAAAGGCAAGGTATGTCGGGAACATGAACGATATAAATCAATCACTAGGATGAGTAAGTTGAATAATACCTTAATTACAAGCTTAGCATTTTCTAGAGATCTAGAGTAGTATATTGAGAAAAAAGGGATTCGAAATGAATTCAGAATATGGATAACCTACAGATAGTAATCATCCACATAATTTTTACTATCCCCATTAACGTTTATTTAGACGAGTGATGGAATTTGAGGATTTCATGAATGGTCCTGATATAGGAAAAATTTCCTCTACAGTGCAGAAGGAATAAAGCCGTTATGAAAAAAAAACAGTAACATAAAGCATAAAAAGTAAACAGTAAAAACTGATTAAATATTTTTTAATACCAAATTTCGCACTTATCACAATATCTGCAGATTGGGGGCAAATGATACAAAGTATCGAAAAAGTATTCCGGCTTAGTTAGTCCTTTTTGTATTGATTCTTCTTTCATAATATTATGTAATGTTAATTTAAAACAATGATTAATCTTTTAACTTGATAGTGCCATTCTGAACGGCATTACCAGATAATAACCCATCAGACGAGTAGAGCTCAACCGAACCTCCTCTTAATCTGACAGGCGCAAGAAGTTCAATTTAACAAGTGGTTCCTCTTGTTCGTATATAAGATACTTATAATTTTATGTTACCACATTCTTAGGTGCTAATGCACCATGAGAAGACAATAAAATTACATGATTCACGGTTCAAAATTACCAGACGTAAAGAGCGACGTTGTCTAGTATTTCATTTTTTACGAGATACGTCTTCTGACATTTAATGGGTACCTTTATATTAGTCGTATGTGTTTGGTTTTTGTATTTGTTTTTTTTTTAATTTCAAACAGTTGAATTCTTTTAATATATGAATATTTTTCATTTTCAAATATGTAAATTTTCGTCTGTATAGGGATTTATAATAACATCCACTTTTTGGTGGTCTGCCTATTGGTTAGGTCCTATACAAAAGAAGGCCACGGCTAAACTGGTCTGTCAGTCTGTCAGACACACTAAACATCGCATACGAAAGAATAGGCTTCAGGCTAAACAGCTGACAGTCGCTTACCATTGGCGCATGCGTACTTTTTTGTAGCAGCGCTCGTCTCTTAATAGCCACTGTTTTTATCATTCTTGAGACTATTCAGTTTACCAACTTTATTTATTTGATCAACAATATCGATAGTTTTCACATGTTTTGTAAAAAATTACATAATGAGGGAATTTTACTAAGAACTAGCTCACGAGGCACACTTCGGACTGCCTATATCTATAATTAAAAGACTTAAACTTTTGTATAAAATAAATAAAAGGAATCCGTTTTTTTACTTAAACAAATAAAAAAATGCTCGCCAAATGAATGAAGCTTTCACAGACAAATACAGTTATGATACTGTCTATTAATCAATTTAAAGCTTACTTATAAACTATTATTATTCATCATCTTTTTCACAGCCAATCTTGTTTCATTGCATAGTCGAGGTTGATTAATTTTACGCAGCATGATGACAACTGATCCTACTTTCAACTGCAAATTGGGAAATTATCTTCAAAGAGGGGAATGGGGAGGTAAAAATAACTAGATAGTACACTAATAACTAGTTCCTAAAATATAAGTCGTATTTTCGGAACTTCGGAACGGATATTGCAACAGTGGAAAGTACCTCGCGTGCTTTGGTATTTACATAGAGACGAAATACATAGGTACTGTTAGATACTACCTTGGCGCCGACAACTACGTGAAGAACATTAACAATTTCAGTAATTGAATGGGACAATAAAAGACATGAAAGAGGGTCAGAAGCTAGTAATGAGGCTATAAAATCCGAAAAAGCATTTAAATTGACCAATGAACGATGGTCGTTATAAAAATGAAGATTTTTATTGCCGACGCAATCTAGTTCTACGAGTTGCGATTCTTGATGTTAATAGAAGTGTCTGTCTCGTTTTCTTTTATCTCTTTGAAGAAAAAAATTGAAATATTCTATTTTAATTAAGTGTTGCTACTGCAATGTTTTTACCTAAGCTATAGATACGTTGTAAATAAGATTTAATACATACAGGTGCGAAATAATTATGGGGCGTATAATTTTATGATAATACTGAGAAAAAGTCTTTTTATAAAAAACTGCTATTAAAAATTCGTTTATGAAATGTACAACCGTAAAATTCGCAATAAAATGAGAAGAATCATACTTTATTCGCTTGACGTGTAAGGCACATTACAGAAAAAATTTATTTGCAATCATAAAATATTATTGTTAATCCAACTTTTAGGAGTCTATATCCAAGGGATTGATCATCAATATTTCAAACGACATAACATATGCATATATTTCATTAGTAAATTCAAATAGAAGCCTTTTCGAAATTATTTCTGTAACGAAATTCGCACAATTGACGTTGGCACTTAATTACAGCATTCCTTGAATGGTTGCATCAAGTAGCTTTACATCTACATCTTTAACTGTAATCAACATTGCCTAAGCACTCTATATTACTCTATATCTAGAGATTCACTTGACCAAGATTTGAACCATTCACTCATACACTCTACAGGTTGATCTCCCTACCCCTTATTGTAAATCTTGATTCGTCAAAAATATAATAATGAATACTTCCAATCTTGATAATTCCATTGCCTGTGTTCAATTGCCTAACGATATCTGCATGTACGCTGCACAACCGTGAATGTGTCTTCTTGCTCTCAAATTACGCGCATGCCAATTTGACTAGAAATCACCTGTCCTGTAGCTTGTCTGAAGACCCAGTCTATCTTCTGTTTCTTTTTGCATTCAGGATTATTAAACGATCTTGAAAATGAATTGTCGCGCTTTCTTGACCTCCCCGTTTGAGTAGGCTGCAAATGTGGTCTCTACATACCAAGCTCGACTTAACGTCACATTCAATCATAGTGATTATTCATGTTTCCAACGTACTAATTGCTCTAGCTGCGCCATTTCTTATTGTTGGAAAGGCATAATTTTTACAAATAAACTGCGTTATTATCAACAATAACGGTAATGAAGAATATTTTTGGATGAAAAGTGTCTTCTTCTTCTTTCTCTTTTGTTTAAACTTAGTTTTGTTTCTTCTACTATTCAACCTCTTGAGAAGAACTTTCGTAACATCCTTTCGGAGGTCGCCCGGAAGCTCCCCTTGAAGTTTGTTTTTCATCCTTTACTCATTTAGCCTACCGATCTTCCATCATTCTGTCTCCAATATTGTCGTCTCGATCTCGTGAATCGAATTTTCAGATCCTCAGATGAAACAATGTAAAAGAATAAAATATATCCACTTCAATTGTCGCACAGTGTTTACGAACTGAATACGATAATAATTAAGTTTTAAACAATTCTGAATATTAAAATAAAACATAGTATTATATCAATTCTCTAATTTCTAAACTAAAGATCGCGGACTGCACAGAAGGATTTTCCTTGTAAAAAATCTTCTTTGTTCAAAATAGGTAAAACGTCAACAGCAGAACTTAGGTTAGTCTGTTAATTAATAAAGTACGTCACAAGGATGTATTGGCGCGCGCTTTTTACATTTTTTTTGAGTTCAAGAGGATGCCTTCATCGTGTAACTATCTTATCCATAAACACCGGTCTGTGCATAACTTCACGAAGCAATTGCGCTCTGAGGTATGGATACTCAACGTCACGTCTGAAAGACAAATTACGGGATGAGTGAATCGAAGAGAACGTGAATAATGCACAAAATTAATTATTTTGTCTGATCCGTATGTTACCCAAAAGATAATTAATGAAATCCGTGAATTTAAAACCGGAAGATAAATCTATTACTCTTCAAACTTACCTATCTACTACAATAAAATTTGACATTAGTATCCTATTTTCCTCAAAACTGTGATTTACAAAATGTTATATTAAATTAGACGGTGAATTATTTTAATGTTAACCAAGAAATAACTCGCTAGATATATTTATGAAAGGTTTTTTTTGATTTGTTTTCATCAGCTCTCATTGCCAGGAAAGATATGCGAATGTTTCCTTTTAAGCGCAGCCAATTTTAGCAAACAGAAAAAGCAATAAGCGGAATATTAAGTGCCATATTATGAAATTTTCTACTGTGCAAGTTTCTGAGAAATTGACTGCTCTGCTAACTTTAGAAAAAACTAAGAGTTATGTCGCCCTCTTAGGGCCTGAATGATGACTAATGGAAAGAATGACTTTTTGCGAGTTTCTTCAGCATAAAACTATCATTGACCAGGAATTATAGACTCATCTGGAACCGTTAGGGCCTGTATAATTATATTTAGAATTTAGAACTGCGGAAACAATGAGTTTGTCGCAGATGTATAAAAAAACGAATTTTTCTGAGTTTTCTCAGTAGCACACCATCATTATTGAAAACTTATAGGGAAGTGTGGCCTTGCTAGGTCCTAATGAGCATTATTAGAGCACTTAATTATTTAGACCCGAGATCACACAAGTTTATAATTGCTTATTGTTTTTTCTGTATACTATGGACAGAGTTTAACTAGAACCTTCCGACCAAAAAAAAATACAATAACCATGACATGAGGCAATGATTTTACGTTTCAAATGAACAAATTTGGCAATTAGCATACACTCGTCTCATTTTCAAATCTTATATTAAATTCTCTCACTTATTTATATGATTTTATTCGTGAGTTGAATTGATAAACACTGTCTCTTACGTTCTTAATTTATTTAAATACTTTACACTACACTAACTTATAATATAATTCACTAATCACTATCACTTAACTAACTAAACTGCGCTACCGAACCTCCTTATGTATATATATATATATATATATATATATATATATATATATATATATATATATATTGTTATGGTATGAATATATTCAAAATAAATTATTAAATAATAATAAGATATAAATAAAGCAATAAGTTCAGTTCTGTTATTCGGTTACTTAGAGCAGTTTATCACAATAAAATAAATAACATTCTTTATATTAAGTTTTGGCCAATACTATATTCTAAATTATTATTTAATTTTGACAAATCCTGTATAATCAAAGAATTTAATCCATAAATTGACAGATAAAAACAGGAGCACCAACTTCAAAAATTTGTGTGACATACCAACATAAATTTTAAGGTTATAAATGATAAAATATAAAAATTTTGACAACTGCAATGATAAAATTAATAACATAGGAATGAAATAAATACAACAAAGAAATTATAGAATAATATTATTTGAATAAAGTCACAATAATTTAAAAATTTAGAAATGACAATTTAGTAACTAACTTTTAAAATAAATATCATTGGTTAAAAAAAAAAAAAGTTTGTTTAAAAAAAAAAGAATGAAGAAAAAAATCAACAACGAGAAAAAAAATTTTTTTTGGCAAGAGAAAAAAGAGTAAAATAATTTTAATTGAAATTTAAAGAAATTAAAATCTTGATAAAAAAGGCATAACATATTCAAAGGATTGATAATTAATAATTGTATAAGTGTAGTAATAAGAAATTAGTGAAAACAATTAAATAAAGTGAAATAAGTGAGAATACTCACAAAGGGACAATTTCCAAGATAAAGAAGTTGTGAAAAGGAAAAGAACAGGAGTGGAACTATAGCGGAATATCTGTTTATTCTGCAAGGCCGTAACAATTTCCAATTAAAAAAAAAAATTAAAAAATACAACATAACAAACACTTAAGGTACTGTTCTATTAAGTTTAAGTATTTCTTTTAGTATATAATATTTGAGTTCACATTTCCATATAATTTAGTTTTATGAATGTAATTATGAGTATGAATGAATGAATGAATGTTTGTAAAATAAAATAATTGTAATAGCTAGTTAAGAAATTGTATATTTTGAATATTTTATTCATTATAAAGAACAGACCCGGTCTTAAAACTATTATAATCTGACCTTATAACCATAATAATTTATCGCAATAAATTTTTTTAATTTGACCTCACAATATAATACCCTGAGAATAAAAAAAATAATAATAACATAATAAAATAAAGAAATTCAAATAATTATTAATGGCGCCCAAATTAAAATCTGATTTTATTTAAAATAAAATTTATAAAAATAAACATCATCACACTATTAATACCATAACAATATATATATATATATATATATATATATATCTCAAAAGAATTATAAAAGTTTTAGAAAATGAAGAAACAAAACAAATTTATAAATAGACCTTCATAGAAATAATTCAAAAGAAACAATTTGAATAAATAGCCTGCTATGATAAAAAGTTATATAAAAAACAAACATCAAAGGCAGCGCGGCACGTCTGTCGAATTTTAGAATTCCACTAAATCCAGACAGGGCCGGCTCCAGGGCGGAGACGCGTTCGTAATAGATGAAAGAATTCCAGAAATGCGTCGTATCAAAAGAAGTGTGTTTATTTTTTTTTCAATTTTGCAATCATATTTTCGTTATTACAAAATTTTATCTTATTAGACATTAACATGCTTAAGTCTGTTTATTTTAATTATTATCTTATTAAGAACGAAATTTTCTGTCACGAATTATCATTGTATGATAAATTGTAGAAGCGAAATCGTGTCAATATTTATGTTTAGTTTGTGTGAATAAGGAGTATACGCTTTTTCAACTCTTTAGTCTTTGATCTTTTGATTATTTCTTCGAAAGTTTCACTGCTTTCGTATTTTTAGTTGAATAATATTCTATATTCACTGATTTTTGTGAAAAATACAGTTTCCTTTTTCCCCGCGTCTCATAACAAAAAATTTAAAATTAATAAACTCGCAAAATCTCAATTCTTCCACTTGATAAAGATATTGTTCCTTATTTTGAATGAATATCCCGTAATGAGATATTCTATTTTTAATGTTATCATTTTTTTGAACACACGAATAAGAAACGAATTCACAGAAGGAAAGAAGAGAAAATATTTGTAGAAAATAATGACGCATATTACGAAGAACTTGAAATCGATTTTACACCAACTACATGCAATTTATGTACTACATAGTAAAACTTAGGTTCCGAAAATAACGATATAGAAATCATTTATACGGCCCACTCCACTGTAATGTATGGAATCAAAATATGAGACTTTCGGAGGAAAAAAACGATTACTACAGACCACATTTTCGAATTCTTCAAATTCTTATGTGTCTTTATTTATGCATAAATTTATATAAATTTTTTCTATTTGTAGCTGTGTTTATAGTATCCATCCATGTTATTTATTTTTCTTTTAAAATTTAGGTAAATGTGTTCTCCCAAGTTTTCTTTTAGCGTCCTGGTTTCCTCTTTACCATTTTCCAACGTGCCAAATCCTTTTTGTCTATCGATTGCTTTCCATTTTACAAAGGTATCCAAACTATCAGAGCTTTTTTTTTCAATTAGAGATTCTCTATTCTCTCTTGTTTGGTTTTTTTATTTGATCTTTTCTGTTGACACCTCTAACTCTACGTTAGTGCTTCATTTCTTATGCTTGAATTTTGCTTTTTAGTGAGTTTGTGAGTACACAGCTTTTACTACCATATATAAGAACTGGTCGAGATATTGATTTATGCACGTTCATTTTGGTCTTATTATTATTTCTTTTCTTCCTAGAAAATTGAGGTTTAACGCGTGATAAGGTTTAATTGCCTAGCCGATTCTTTTATCCATTTCTTCTTCGTGTTTTCTCTGATTGGTGAATATTTTTCCTCACCCGGTTCTTCATTGCTTCATATACCTGTATGTACAAGTCAGCATTATAAATTAGTCCATATTTGATTTATCGGGACACAGTCAAATGCTTTTCTAATGTCCGACATATACTTGTTGATTTGTCGCTTTGCGATTCCTCTACAATAGTTTTTTTATTTTCCTCAATGGGTTCTCTAAGATACTCCTGTGAACTTTCAATATATACCAACCTTAGTAATGTTATGCTTTTATAATTATTACAGCCTATTTTGTCATTTCTTCTCTTTGATATTCGCTGTAACAACTTTGTCAGCTTTCGTAGACTTCTTTCTCCCAAATTTTGTAGTATTTCTGATTTAATATTGTCGTAACCTGCTGCTTTACCCCTTTTTGGGTTATGTAATCTTTCTATTTATATCAGTTGTTAGTTTTCATCATTTTCTCGTTGTAGATTCTCTCCATCTTGTATTTCCAAATCTTCCTCTTCTTTATTAAGAAGTATTTCATTCGTAAAGGAAATAACCTGAGGCAAATCTGAAGGAGAGAAGAAGAGGGCTGGAATGACCGAAAAATAGAAAAATCTAACTATATTATAAGTTAAATGGACAAAGATTACCAAGCTATTTATACAAACATCTTATTTTTTTAAATGTTTGTTGTCTACTTTTAGATTTTTCTTCAAAGTGTCGGTTGTATTTTTTTCCTGCGATACATATCTTACATAGATATTGTTCATGATATTACATATATATTGTTACTAGAAAAAAAAAAGGACTTTCAATTATTAATAAAACTTTGTTAACGATAACAACGCCGATTGTCTGTTTTCAGATGAATCCCATAAAAACCGTTGTGTTTGTTGGTGTGTATTTCCGAGATAATGTTATGTGTGAACCAACGCTAGATGTAAATTTTATAAGTATCCGCGGTACTTTTAAAAGATAAAGTATTGCACAATGTCCGCCATTAACTCCATAATGGACCACATACCTCCTCATTCACAGAACTGAAAGAATTTTTATAAGAAGTTGTCGACAAACGATGCAAAAAATAAGAAAGTTTAAGACTAGTCCGAAAGTAAATAAAATGTGTTGATATTGAGGTGGATACTTAATTATTTGATATTGAGTTATATCAAAAAATACTCTGTAGATTAAAAGCCATCGAAGGATTTTCAGTTCTCATTTTAAAAGTCACGTAGCTATGGCATTCTGCCTAGCTAGAAAAGATATTCATCTCCATTTTCTTTTAATTCTACTCGACTGATTATTTTCCATTCTATTGATTTTTTTATTGTGGAATTCTCGTTCTACTCAAATCTTCTTTTACTACTTTCAACCACTTTCATCTGGGCCTCTTCTTTCTTGTTCAATCTCCAGTCCAAATGTAATATTGACAAGGCTAGTCACTTGATTCTTTTAATTATATCTTTCTCTTTAAGTACCTTTTTTATTTCATATGCACTGTCTTCATTTTCGTTTATTATTCTTCTGGTCCGCCATTCTTTACTCCTCTTTTCGTCATTACCATTGTTTCTGTTTCATAATCTCTTAAATTTGTTACCATATTTTGTCATTTTAAGTTGTTTTTAACCTAAATTCTTCTCCCTTTCTGGTCACTTCGCTTATTGTATATAAAAGTGACTTATTGTTGACCAATGCTAGAAGGTAAAATGACTAACTCTACATAACAACAACTGGAAACGTTCCACTGAATAGCCCTCGTTTATTGTGAACGTCCACCAACAAGTTGGAAATACTTTTTCCTTTACCACTGACATTTTGACTGGACTAGAGGTCTGGAAGGTTAGTTTATTATGAAATTTGTGATTTCAATACCCAAAGCAAAAAAAATCGAATACATCAGCATTAAAAGATGTGTCTATACTAAAAAATTTTTTTACTTACGAAAAGTGAAAAACAGAAACGAAAAAGTTCAAAACAAAGTGTTTAACTGCATGCGCTCAAACTATTTCATCCACTCTAAAGCTGATATCGTAGAAACATTGATTTGCAAGTGTCTTTAACAGCTTCTTGAGGTGATAGAGGTCGTTCATCTATTGTTTGGAAGAGGAAAACAAGGAGAATTCATTAGGCGATCAATCTGATGAAGACATTGATTCGATGTTTTTCTCCTTCAGATATGCAGTTGTTTCACGTACTTTATAGGAGCTGGCATGCGGAATCTATCCGAAACATATCTTTTTCATACCTAAATTTTCATGCATGACGATCTTCTTTAATCATGTTGCGCACAGCATCGATATTTCTAGGAATGACAACCGATTCTGGCTAACCTTCTCGTCATTCATCATTTACGAGCGCACGTCCGTGACGAAATTCTGTAAACCAAATGTAAACAGTGTTCTCTAATGGTGCTTCATTACTAAATGTTGCACGAAGCGATTCTATGGATTGTTGGTCTTCTTTAAAATCATAAAAAATCATCCAACATAAGCTTTTACTGGTGATTTCCATTTTTACACAAACTTGCTTCTTTTAAATGTTCACTATCAACAACACCTCCGTTAATTTCTAAATTGCCACATAAACTTTCACGTGTTTCGACAAAAAAAGTTATTGTCTTCAGATACTGAGCCAAGTACTCTAGTACCACATGCTTTTTAAAACGGTTTTTTTGTTGCTATAACTGCTTCTGCATCCTTTTATCATAACATGTATCTTCTTTAAAATCTCTTTTTATGGTCTTTATATCGTCTCTCCGCAGTCATTTCGTCTTTTATAATTCTGTTCAGTTCTGATCTCCTGCAACTTCTCTAGAAGTTCCTTTCAGTTAATTCAATTTTATTTCTTTATTAAACTTTGCTTTCGTATTTTTCGTAATATTATGGTTCCATAGTGATCATAATATGGATTTCAATAACTTTAAACTACTCTGCATACTAAACATATACTGTAAAACTTTTTCCAAAATATGAAACGAAGAAATAATATCAGTTTTCTTATAAGTAGTATTTTTAAAATAATTTAAGATATTTTTTTAATTTTAGAATTTTAATTGATTATTTTTTTAGAAGAATTATTAAAAATAATATATTAGGGGGACCGAAAACGAATGTCATTTGTCGGTTTAGTCGCGTTAAAGAAATTTCAAGATTATTTGAAAAATAATTTTTTTGGAATTTATGAAAGCGACGTTACTTTCCGGCCCTCTTTGTTAAACAGGTAAGTCAACTTTTATTTTTAATCGCTGAATCTGCCAATTGTAAATACTTTTTTTTGTTGGAAATATTTGCATGAATTTCTTAGTCGACGTTTACATTTACCGTTTTGTGGGAAAATAAATATTATCTAAATAAGAATAAATTTAATAAATCGTGTGCCTAACAACTTCGTGTTTGGACCCAATTTTAGTTAAGTCAACGTCGGTTTCTTAGGGTCACGTACAAGTCGTTATGTAAAAAACCGCGTGGCATACTAAAGTTCCACATAAAATAATTGTGGGCGTACTATTGGGGTAAATAGAGGTTTCTAAATATAATACCTGTTTCAAAAGGTTATTTTCGTAGACTAGTAGTTCGATTCTAACAAAAAGCTGGATTATTTAGAGGTGCTAGGGAAATTCTCACAAAATTCTTATTAAAAGTTAATGTTAAATTGCAATCTCCTTCAAAATATCTAACTGTATTTTTTATATGGCTACATTGTGTTTTTATGCGGGTATTTGAAATTTCATTGTTTATTTGATTTAGTAAAATAGGTAAATAGAAATAGAAAGAAGTTTTTCAATCAAGATCTTGAACTTTTGAGGGATTTAGTCAAAAGTTAGACTCGCATCCAAAAAGTATCATTTTTAACTACGCACCTTTTCCAATATACGTAGTACGGTCCATGAGTTCTTAGCCTAACATATAAAGAAAGCTCCTATAAAAATATAATGCATGTTTAGAATCAAAATTTTCTTTATATATTTATTATATATTTAATTCCATCTGTAATATTTTTCGCTCCTTAACTTGGCTTTTAGCTTTACGAACAAATAAAGTCAGGCAGGGCCAGATCAGTGCTGTATGGTGCGTGTTCAATCTCTGTAATGCCACATTTGTGTACAAATACCTTGGAAAATTTAAGCAGTATGGACTGAAGAATTGTCATAAAGCAAGCGCACACCTCGGTTGATTTTGCTTCGCCTTTTTTCGATAATTGTTTGACGCAGCTCTGCTTTTGAAAATTTATTTCTTCCATTTATTCAATATTTTCTGGAGTATTTACCGTCACAGGGATAATCTTCTGATTACCTTCCCCAGCGAAACAACTTAGACTAATTTCTAATTGTTGAAAATAATGGACATGTCACTGTAAACAGCCTCCATTCAGTTTTTGATTTGGGTTGGTGTTAATCTTGCTTTAATTAAAAATTTTATAACATCGAGAAAATCAATTTAAGACATTTTTCAAAATAACTTTACTGAGTTGTCGATCGAACTTTACTATAATAAAATGGATCGATGCAGCAAATTGAAACTTTGTGTAAAGCTTGTTGAGTATTTCTCTACAATGAGAAAACTTGGGAAACGCCAATGAATACTCTAATTTAGGATAAATTGTACTTCACGTCACGATTCGTGTGTGTAGATAAATATTTTGGTTTATTCGGTAATAATTTAAAGGATCCGTAGACTCATGGCGACGTAAATGACTTCAAATTATGTACTTACTTGATGTTCAAATTAGGTAATTTATTTAATACCACACTGGCTTGATGAATAGTTTTTCCTCACTAATGTACCTTTGGTCACAAATAGTATGGCTTTGAATGTAGTTTTAATGACCGTTTAAAATAGCATTTAGTCGGTGTTAATATTAATATAATAATATAATATTAATAAAAGTTACAGCTATTGCAAAATTTGACGTCCCGTGCTTCGTTATTTACAATACACATCTTTTGCTCAAGAAAATTAGAAATATGTAGAAGCTTTCAGAAATACCGTTACCACTACGTTGAAACTGCGGATCTAACATAAACCCTATTTTATCCGTTGCCGTCGGTTGTTCGTAGTAAATATTTTAAAATAAAATGGAGACATAAAGAGACGACCCAAATCACCAATAAAATATTAAAATCTTTTTTTTCATCTGAAAATTTTCATAGAAAATATCGATACAAATAATATAAAGAACCAATTTTATTTTTTGTTTATTTGAATACGATGGAAATTTTATGAAAGGCACTTTCTATCTACACTCAGTAAGCCTTATGGTGGATAGCGAACAAAACATCATGTTTATGAATCAACCTCTACAGTGATTATTTTATTACGTCATTGTTAGTGTTATACATACACCGGATGCACCTCTACTAATAGAAGTGATCCTGAGACGGAAATAAATTATCCCAAAATGAGCAGAACAAGGTTATAGGATGAGAGTGATGATATTCTTATTTTAAATTTCATGACCAAGAAAAAGAGAAACAAAACAAACTGTAGAAATTATTATGGGCAAAATCATTTCCTGGGATCTAAAGGAAACATACCATAATCTTACATCTTGATTCTTTACTTAAGAAAAATTATACAAAATAATCTTCGGACAAACACAACAAAATCGACGTAATTTGACCCTACAAGATTCAGAACATTTTTGGACACCTTGATATTATTCCATGCAGTTACATGTACTGTTCCTCCTTCTAATCTTTCTAGTAAAAATAGAGTGATAAATCATGTATGTTTGGATTAAGACCGAGAAAACACTTTTCCAATTTTAGTAATCTATGGAACTTTTCAATCCATACGCTCTTACAAGGAAGCAAACTTAATCTACCATTAGTTTATTACTCAAGAAAGAAGTCTGCAAAAAAATACAAGTAACAAAGAAATTATTTGCTCCAGATTGAAATGATTACTCCCTCTAAAATTCAAAATTCATCTCCTCCTCAGTAAACCCAAAGTGATAAAACATGTATTGAGACAAACGTAAACCAATGGGTTTTGAGTTTCGATTCGCGGAGTTTGGTTTCTCAAAAATCTATTTCAATTCTTGCACTCATTTTCCTTTCGCATTTCGTTATCGTTAAAGAGAATAAAAATATTATTTTCTAATTCTATTCTAAGAAATCAATAGACGATCTTGAATCTTTGGCAAGAATAGTATTTCTGATTCTTCTAACACAATTGAAATTGTTTTCAATACTTGTAAAAGAATCATAAACCATTTTTGAGCCATTAAACAATGAAAACAGTCTTCTATTCTCTTGGAGTCATTAAAAACAACTAAGGGAAAATAAAGTTGCGCATTCTCCATCGTTTAAACGTTAGTCTTCTTAGATGTTGTCTCACTTTATCGGCCAAAGTAGCAGTCCATGTAATTGTATGGTCTTTATATACTCTGTACAGCTCAAACACAGGGTGGGCCAGAAAGTTTTGCGAATTTAAGGAAATAATAATAAAAAAAGATCCGGACTTCTATCTCGGCGAGATATCAGTTTCCCAGCAAACCTGGTTTACTACCGCCAAAGAGGCATAAGAAGTATGACATGTCGCGCCAACTTGTTGTAACCATGTCGTACGATTATAGGCTTCAAATTGTTGCAGTTGTGGAAAGAAAACATCTCTTAACTTGGCCATGTATCGTTCAGAATTTATACTTTCACAATTTCAGATCTTTCAACAAAATGCGATGCAAAGATGTTTTGGATATCACAAGTTCGGCTGATTACGTAGTTGATAGACCAGGATTACGTTGAAGTGAAGCTCTAACTTGTTGAATTGTGTCTTCTGTTCTTGTTGATCTTGGGCGTCCCGTGGGCTTCTGAATGAGAGTCGAACCAAACTCACGTCGAAACAAATGCCGAACATTAGTTTAATGTTTAATGCAGAATGCACGTTGAGCTCGGGTGAGGTGATTCATTGCGACTAAATTTCCGAGAACCCCCACCACCCGCAGCTCCTTCTCATAACGTTCAAACGCAAGAGAATTTGTAAAATCGTACGCCTGTTCTGGCCCACCCTGTACAACTATAAGTACAGTAGCTAGCGGACATATGACATATTTCGAAGCCTTTGTTTTGATAATTTTAGATTGCTTTTGATACCTATGACTTTTGTTTTACTAAAAGCCGTTAGTCATGTTACTGTTTTGATGAATATGCTTGCCTATAAGATATGATTGGCCTGGATCTGGTCAGGAGGTTAACCTCGTTTTAATCTGGTAAGGTCCTTATGATGTTTCAAGAAAATTCTAGTCGGGATGATGATGTATAGAAGTATATTCAAAATAAAATGATTTGATTGGGTGTTTCGACTACCACAATATCATATTAGTAAATTTTTTATGACTAGTTTCAAAACCCATAATACAGAATCATTGTACCCAGTAAATAAGAGCGATTCTAATTTATTGTAATACATTAAGAAGAGACTATCCAATTCCGATTAAAAACCTATTTCTATAAATTATCATAGAATAGTAATTTTAAACTGTTTCTCGTAGATGTTTAATAGTTAGAAAGAGACCGGAATAGTAAAAATAAAGTAGTAAAACAGTCGCGTGCTAACTAAAGACGCCATCGAGTGAAACACCAGCAATTTGTAGACGCGGCCTGCTTGACCAGACGATGACTTTTCATCGTAAATCAATTCACTCTTACCTACATTTATTTACTACTGTTTAGGTAATTTGTAGATTATAATAGTTATTACACGGTGGGTTAAGATTCGAAGTTTGTTGTTATTGAGAAATTATAATACTTTAATTCAAACAAGTAGATCGACACTTTAAATATTATTCAGTCGCAATAAATTTGCTAAAACAATTTGCCACTTCCAGAAAGTCGAAAAATATAAAACCAACGAGAAAGTAGAAACAGAAAAAAGAGGAATGCGCACGGCATTACCATTAATCCCATGGGAGTAGAAATTTTACCTTCCCTCATCTTGAAGGATCTTGAACAAATAACTCATTATCAATAAAATTATGCCCAAGCAACTAAGTTGCTCCGGATTACTTAGAAGTAATTTCTATCAAATAATTCAGGATTTAAATTAGGATGACATCATATATTTGTTTACTCATTTTTTTTGGGGTTTTTTCAAACGTCAACAATTTATATTTTATAATTGATATAATTATTAGATTTTTTATGATACACACAATTAAATGATCGAACTAATCCAAACCATAACCATAATTCTGAAGAATGTACAGAATACATTCCCTCTGGAATTGTAAAAGGTCTATGTTGAAACCAAACTGCCGACGCAATACCCATTTTTGGCAACATTTATGATCAGGAACAGATAAGGCCACCTATTTTTCAGATCTTTTCCAATCCTATATGTGAGTATGAACTGCGGTTATTTAAATCGACATTCTTTTTGGAATATCAATTTGCTGATTTTGGGGCCCTAGAACCCAATTTATCAAAACTGAAAAGACATTATTGTCAATATCCTATTAGAACTTATTTGACATTTACCTCATACTTCTCAAGAAAATGAATGTTTATATCCAGTAGAGGTTAGTTTTTTATAATTGACTTTATTTCCACGTAATGTCCCTATTCCCACACAATTTTTTTGTTATATTGATACAAGTTATATCTCCAATATATCCAAAAAGAAACCTCAGTTACATCAAAACTTGAACATGGTAAAAGAAAGTCATAAATTTCACCTACTAATCCACCTGTTCATTTTTCATCTTTACCCTTTTAACATTAAAGTTTGTCTGAGAACTGAAAATATTTTATTCTTATAAAATTCTAAATCATGCAACTTGAGTTTCAGTTGCTCACTAAAGGGTTAATGTGTATACCAAATTCAAATGTAAATTTCAATATGCATATAAGGTATACAATATATATGCTCGACGTATACCCGTAAATCCTAAGAATTTCTTTTTCCCATTGAATTGATTCTACAATTAACAAATCGATTTATGATACTCTCAATTTGAATTATTTGTTTCTACATCTCCCCTAATTATTAAAATGAAATAACCGATTATTTCTATATAAATCGTCGTCAGAATTGAACCGTGATAACTACCATTGTGTAAGATTTAATTTTTAACTAGTCCGGTAGTTGATCTGATATTAAAAATTGATAGTTTTTGATCCATTATCTCATATTTTCATCAAGCATTCGATTGCTTTCAAGTTATCGGCTAAAACACATGAAAATCTACGCTCAAAAGTTTCTCAATGCTTTATTTATTTCGAATAAACAATTTATGGTGGCTATCAAAATAAGTATTTGCTTAAGGAAGTCAAATTTCCTTTTCGCCAAATTATTTTTTGAGATTTGGAAGCAAAAATTGGGGAGAATAGGAAAATAGTGAAGATGACGGAGTAAATCGTATTCTGATTTATCAATTTTTGCCAGGTGTAAAATAACTTTTTTCTTGGCCGTAAGCCTTCGTTTCATCTAAATTCTCATTAAATTCATTCGTAACAACGGTAGTCCATATTTAATTGCTTGATGAACCCACCTTAGTAGTGTTTTTCGTAGATTTATTCTGAGAAATCCATTATTTTGACTGCTGTTCAATCACTATGATGTAGTATCTCCAAGCTTCATCCACGAATACGGAACTGCGGAAAAACTCGTCCAGAATATATTGAACAAGTCAAAGTTGTTTGTAGTCGACTGTGACCAAATGCGTCATCCATCTTACGGAAAGCTTTCTGATAACTAATTGATCATTCAGAATGAAAACCAATGAACTATATGAGGTATGACTGGTCTTTCGCAATGTCATATATTTATAATTTTAATCTCATTATCAGGTGTATCAGCTTTTAAAGAGTTCTAATCTGATTTTCTCGTTAGAATATATTTATTTCGGCTAGAAAATGGCGTGGTATTTTACCTTGTATACCATATTTCCTCACTATTCTATCTCTCAGTATTTCTTCTATTAGTTTCATATTTAGTTTTCTCATCTCGATTTTGATCTTTTTCTCGGTCTATTATCTATTGGTCTTCATTTTATGATTTTTCTTAATAGGAACGAGTCTTCTTTGTGTATGTCCAAATCATCATAATCTGTATACTTTGACGTACTTTACTATGTCTTCTCATTCAGTCTGGTTCCTTATTTCGTAGTTCATAGGTTATCTTTATCTATTTTCTTGTAGTATTTTTGACCTAGGATTCTTCTGTTTCAGCTGTATAAGTTATTCTAAACGTTTATTCTAGTATTACTGACTTTTAATATTTGTCGGTATTTCTAGTATAATTTATTATATTACCTACTTTTAGTCTTTCATTCCACTCCATACTTCTATCTTTTGTATCGAACTGCTTCCTTATTTGTTAGGATTCTTTCCACGCCCTCCTCATTTATTGCCATCAAGCAATCCTATTATTTGTGTTATACTTTGTGCGATTATTTTGTTAATTCCTCTGTTTATCACTGCTTCTAATTATAGAGTTGATAGTACTGTTGATAATGTGTCTCCTTGTCCGACTCTCCTTTTAATGTTGGTTATTGTTGTTTTTCATTCAGCTGTTGAGTTTGTCATAGTCATTTCTATTAACCTCATCAATTTTCATGGGATATACATATTTCTTATTTCTTATAATGTTTTAAGAGCTCGGTAAATTTAATTGTTTGTATCATAATCTAACGATGTAAATCTAAATTGATACATTTCTATTTGTTGAATTTTCAATTTCATTGAATTGATATAATTCTTTGTTTTCAAATCACCCAACTGAAAGCTAACCGCAGAAGTCGTTGGCATCGTATTTTGCTACACTCAGATCCGGTCTCTATATCTTTATTACAATCGAGTCCAATAAATTCGCCGCCTCCCGTGACAATAGTCGCACAAAATTGTTGAGGAAATGCGACACACGAGAAAGTTCGAGCGTGTCTACTTAAAATTCTTACATTTCATTTTCTTGACTTTTTCCATCATAGTGTACAAGAAAATTTAGATTCCACTTTATTACTTTCGTTAATAAATAGTACAAATGTATTGAACAGAATTTTTTATATCGATAAGATTAGTATGATTGTATAAATCTTTAAGATATATCGGATAAAATATAATCACTGCCTTAGTACTGTTGTTTGATGTGCAATTAGTACACATCCATGCAGTGATACATTAAAAGTAAAATAGCTTCAACAGCTATAGTTTACTAAGAAGATTTACAATCGAATAGTTAATAGATGGAATTTAATTAGGGACATGAAAATCAATTTTTCTTGAAAATGCCAAGCCCTAGCAGTTCAACTGAAACACCGATTGATGAAAGAAATGATAGTCGCCTATCCTCCAATTGTGAAATTCCTCAAGGTCGTCCTCAAAACCCTACTCCTGAGAGTCATTGTCCAGTTCAATTACCGTTCTAACAGCAGCCAGCAACCCAAGAAGAATAATCTCAAGAAGAGCAGCCGCTGCCTACGAGGATCCATAATATATTTCTGTGCGCTGTTCCATCTGCAACAAAAAGATCAGGCTAAATCAAAGACTATGTCCAATGAAGATTTTTCATATTACTGAAGGAAATCTCTTGTATCGACAGGTATTCATTCTAATCAAGCTAATCAAGCAGTCATCCATTCTGTCACTGTCATATTATTATTATTCGATTTAGTTTCAACAAGTACAATCTATTTACATAACCTGTGTATTTTCCATTCAATTTGCTATAACAATTCGCTTCTCAATTTCTATCGTTATATTTCAACTAATTCACACAAAACTTTTAGAAACTAAATATCTGAACCTTCCTCAAATTACTCTATCTATTGATACAGACCGATAGGCAAAAGTCTTGTTTTCTTAATTATTGATTTTCTCGTAAAAATGTCTGTATGTATTTTTGAAAAGTTTTGTTCTAATGAGTGAAATTGGTAACTTTTACTGATACTTCTTTTATTTTCTTCTTCTTTTATTTAATTCGAATACAGTCTATCTCCTTTACATACAAGACCATCAAGAAATTGTAAATCGTTAACACTTATCGATAAATATGATAACTGAGTGCTAAAATATCTTGCAAACTAGCCTAGTCTAGGTAGACATTACTGTAACATCTTAAGTACGACTTAATGCCACCATAAATCAAGTTAAAGAATGTACTTAGTCCATTAACATAACATCAGTGATCGTGTTTTCAACATTGTTGATATTTATGGTTGTTAATCAACGTATTAATCTTACGTGCAGTATCGGAAGGAAGAATGATATATATATATATATATATATATATATATATATATATATATATATATATATATATATATATATACGAGGTACGAGGTACGGTTTGAAATTCTTATTCATTCGTTCCAGCTTAAGTATTAGCATTTGTTGAAAATAACGTGAATAATGTTAATTTAATATTTATAAGTTTGTGCTTGAAAATATCAGATTAAGCTATAAACAGTAAAATAGTCATACACCTTAAGCCATTAAATGAAAGTAAAACAAAACTGCACTTTTTAGTTGATGAATTATCTTATTTATTAAATTTCAAATTGATTAATCAAAATAGGTCAAAAACTAGTTTTCAATCAGAAGAAACTTAAAATCAGGATACTAGCGACAAATACATAAAAAGGGACTAAGAAATGAAAAACTGAAGAAAACATTTATCATACATTAGAAATGAATTGAAGAGAAAGTGTTGTGACTGTCATGGTGTCGCGTGTTGTCGAGGTACTATGCCAACAACCGGAATCAGTGGAAATTTGGCACCATTCTCAAGAAACTCGGAAGACTTAACCACATCGTTCAGCTCGACGATCAACAAGTGGAGATAATTGACCAGCTTTGGCGTTCAGAAATTCCAAAGAAGAAGATTCACTTTGCCCCTGAACCAGAGGGAGATGATTTGCAACCTCCTTCAAACCTACATGACTTTCAACCTATTCATGATCCAGATTCTTACCGTACTCAACGGGGGAGACCTTCAAGTTCCGGCCTGAGTCAGACTCCAACACCAGAGGCTCCAGTTGTAGGGGCCGCTCCAGAGCCTCCCACTACTAATGTCAGACGTTCCAATCGTCCTCGCAAAGCGCGCTCTTACTTGAAAGACTATATAACGTCTTAATAAGCGTGGGAGATAAAAGCAGTGTCATCGTGAAATTAAAGACCCAGTGACCCAGTTTGCAGTGACTTTTTAGTACTTCACTTTTTTTTCAAGTTATCTAACATTGTGTCAGGTATATAAAAACTACTGTCAATAAAGTCAGTGTTCATCCAATTTCACTGTTGTGTTCGTATACACCTTAATAAAAAGTTTAATAACGTATGTCTCAATATTTATAAGTAACTTTGAAGAAACTTTTATTATTTGTCATTATTAATTAGTTAGTAACTAAGTTCATAACTTAAATTAAATGAAGGTGACTGTGCTACTAACATTTTCTGCTTGCCATCTAAGGCCAGGCGCAAGTTGAGTCGCAGTGAACACGTACTACCCATACGAATAAAGTAATATTTTACTGTTCTTTATATACAATGAACTGATAAATTACAAATATTGACATGCGCAGAAATATTACTTTCTTGTTTTCCTTAATGAAATTTGTAATTTAAAAAAAAATCTTCAATAGAATGCTCTAGAAAACCGGATTTCTCTTTGTAGTTATTAGCCCGTGTTTAATTTTTGTTAATTAATTAAAATTGATTGATATAAGGTGGTGTGTATCAATTATAATTATTAATTGTATTTTTTCATGTAAATCATCTTCTAAATTATCGATTATCTCGTTTCCTACACGTTTTAAGAACCGAGGAATTAGCAACATGAAAAATACGTCGGAGATATAATAACATTTAATTGCAGCTTTCAAATCACTTATAGCTCGGTAATTATAGGCTGTACGCTACATTAAAAAAATGATCGGCCAAGCAAGTGATCGCGTTAATTTCATTATACGAGAATTTTAATGATGAAGTGTTCGAGCACCAACTTAACAGTTACGTAAATAGTAATATATGTAGGAGTCGTAGACCTCTAATTGAAGTAACATTTGCTAATGGGATCGTTATTCTGTTTATTTAATCAATAATTTATAATTAATTTGTGCGAAACAACAATAATATCTAAAATTTTAAAATAAAAAGCTTTTAAAGACGTATCTTCAGTTTATTTGAAAATACATGTTGTCAACGTCGATGATGTACTAAAAATGAAAAAAAAAAATATGTTTTAAAGTATAAAACGGACAGACAACAAGTGTTCCTTGGCTCTGACGGAAATACGTCAATTCGTCTGGCCAATATAGAAACAGGAGCAATCTGAGCAGAGGATTTCTTACACTCCATGGTGTTCATTCATGGTGTTTGAAGATTCTGCAAATTTTGTCTGTGATACCTTTGATGTAAGGAAGGTATACCCTCTGTTGATCTTTCAAACCAGTGGAGGAGGATGGAGGAGTTTGAGATGAAAATTTGTGGATGCTTCTAGAAATTTAGGATTTGTTGTTACCATTCCGAATCAATGTTTTGTTCATAATCGTGACCGCCGTAATCTTTCCGAACATATTGAAAAAGGAAATATCCTTCACAGGATTTCTGAATGCAAAGTAGTAACAGAATTTCGGAGCTCTAGATCTAGAAGCATATTGGATAGGATATTTAAAAATTTTGGAGTTTTGGAGATAGTCATTATAAAGTGAGTGGAGGAGGGGGTATAATATATCTTTCTGGTCTTAGCAAATATATAATTTTCTTTAATACGTTTTAAAAATTTCTCTTCCTCTGCTATGACATGTTTCATGTTTCACCAAATCTATTCTATCTCTTCTATCTATGTAAATATCCAATTGAAAGAAGTTACATGCTAATTATTTAGATACATAGAAAATTATTTTTTACGCAAAAAGTTGCAGGCATCCGTAAAATTAGAGATGTTCCCCGGAATTACTTAATAGAAAATCAAAGGAAAACACAATGTTAAAAATTACTGGGAATTCTCAAGATCAATGAAAAAATATATATAACCGAGTTAGATGATAATAATGATAGTTGATAATATATAATAATAAAATTAGAGTTTTTATATGTAAATGACAGAGTAAGAGCTAAAGGCGGAAATCGTTACGACTTGGCAATTCAATTCAGAATGTATATCGTGTAATTTACTAAAATGTTGAAAAGAAATGAGAAGATGATGACTATAAAATGATTATTTTCCCTTAGTTGGAATATGTATACAAATCTCAATTAGTCTAGTCTAGCGACTTCCATATTTTGATCCTTTTTTTGAAAAATTCGAGTTTGTTTCTGTTATATAATGGTATAATCTACTATAATATATCGATAGAAAAACAAAACTTTATGTTTCGAACAACCGTTTGAATTTTTAATACTAGCGAGCTTTTGATCAGCATTAAGCGATTGAGGCATCCTTAAGTACAACGGCACGAATATTTATTAACTATTTCTGTTCCATACCATCCGTGTCTATATGGCCAAAGCTGATAAACACTTACAAATCATTCCATGAGGCGGAACACTTTCTGGATATTTATGTAACGTTTCCTTATCTTATTTATTCCTTTTCAACGATAGAAATGATGTTAAATTATTCCTATGAATTCTTTTTTCCATATTCTTCCAATTATAAGAATATTTTTTATTCTACTCCCATGAAGTTTCTAAAATTTTTTGTAGACCAAATAATTAACGATTATTCTTCATTTATGTGGGAATAAAGGCAATTTATATTTTGTTTGACTTGAATTTTCGCCACCCATGGTAGTGCACCCATCGTGCAGATATTTTTTTCTGATTGGCAATAACTATATTATGTACCACATGGTAAAAGAGACCATTACCTCTATTTCTCTTATAGCAACACGAGATCATGGACTAGCTAGTTTTCGAATGTGTTAGCAGTTTTGGGGTTTCTACCTGCAAAATCTTTATTTTTTTACTATACCACTGCACATACCCCTAATGTTTCCATTAAATCTATGTGAATTCGCGTTTAGGCCAATAATGTGTTGTAACCAATTCGAATTAGAGATTCCACAGATTCAGTTTCTACCTTGATATAAAAATGGGTTATTAAGGAATCTAATCACTATTATAACATTCTAGAAATTTAGCCATACTGGACCACCCTGTATAAATAAGAGACCATGTTTCCATGAAAGATTTAAAAGATCACGTAACAATTATTGTAGACGTGACTGGAATCGACTTCTATCAACATATGCTTTTACTTTATCTACATGAAAACAGATAAAGCGTACTCCCCTTATTGCGAGGTCTTAAAATGACATTATCTTAATCTGAGGTATGTTTTTGTGTGAGAAGGGCAGACTCGACCTAGTTCCAGGTACCGATAGATGCTTACGATAAGAGGAACAAATTAGAAAATAGGCGCCTTGGGTTCTTTTTCAATACAGGACGGACTAGAATATAAAAAAAATCCAGTGTATGTACCGTTTCGTAGTTAAAAAGTTCGAGGATAGTGGATTTATGGGGTTTGGCGCTAATATAGGAATTTACTCTTTGCGGAGCTGGAGTTGTGGTAGATAGTAGAGTCATGTGTAATGATTTAGGCAAAAAAAGCAAAAAATAAAATTATTCTTTTCTATTTTCTGGTGTTTTTTTATTTGTTTTGTTCATTATATCAGAGGTAAGCATGGAGTTCGGTGGGCAGGTGCAGATACGGTAAAATTATTCCCTATCGTCGGCCATTTGGTTGGTGAACCGGTTCACCAGATTACAGGAAAACCGCAGAAAACCTGCAACACCGACGATAATTTCATACTCAAAGCTTTATTACACTAATCACAACACTTAATAACACTTCACTTTTGATATCACTTCTTTACCATCCGAATTGATTGGATCGTTCCTTGTGGATCAATATTCAAATAACTAAATAATTGTACACACTTTCTAAAGTGTCTAGTAATAGATAACATCTACCTTCTGTTCAATTACTGTCATCTTTTTCGTCCAGAACCACCCAGAAGATAGATAATAATGATCAAAAAACGATGTCCTGTAATAAAATTCCGTATTATTCTACAAGATATCTATAAAATAATTACCAATAAAGTTCATTTTATTAAAAATACATTTCATCGTTGCAAAATTATAAAGAAAAAACAGGTAAACAGGA
The DNA here is from genome assembly GCF_026230105.1 of Diorhabda sublineata. Lineage (NCBI taxonomy): Eukaryota > Metazoa > Arthropoda > Insecta > Coleoptera > Chrysomelidae > Diorhabda > Diorhabda sublineata. Next base: position 21,279,891 of record NC_079476.1, read on the forward strand.
AAAAATTTATAATTGATTAAATAAATATTTAAAATGGTTTTTGGAGACTTGAAAGATGAAAAAGGAATAAAGGAAAAGATTCAATAGCTCCTGGGCTTTACCACATACCTGAAGCTGGTACCATCATGTAAAATCTTATTCAGCTCCATCTACTACAGCTTCTGGTAACGATGATGATGATGATGATGATGATGTAGATTTATTCGCTTCTGATAACGAAGATGCGATAAGCAGATTCGGGAAGGAAGATTGAAAAATTACGGTGAAAGGAAATCCAAAAAGCCAGAACTAATTGCAAAATCCAGTACAATACTGTATGTAAAACTAAGAAGAGTGACAAATCTATTGTATTGGATGGGTGGGTTAGGGGTGCATCGAAATTAATGCCAGTTGACTATGGTATCAATAAACTTCAGATTATGTGTGTTGTGGAAGATGCCAAGGTATCTGTCGATGAGTTAGTAGACAATAAAAAATTTTTTTTTACTTTTAGAAACTATTGCAACAAGAAAATTGATTCTTTTATATTCTTAATTTCTCAAAATACAGGATTTTATCATATGGTAAAGCTCAGTGCTTTGACTAGGTACTATTTTTCAAAATATATATATATATATATATATATATATATATATATATATATATATATATATATCAATAATTAGGGTTCACGCCAAAATATTTTTAAAAAAACCTGTTTTATATTTACTGTGCTGTTTTTGCATAAAAGAATTTATATATGCCGTAAAAATATGTATAAAAGTGTGTGTAGCATGCATGTTAATTTTTTTACTTTTGTCTACCACGTTATATTTTTGGACCACTAAATCATAACTTACGTGGTCCTTTTGGACCACTAAATTTTCATTGCTGGTGTGAACCCTATCAATAATTCTTGAATCTTTTTTATTGATTTTAGGCACCAAAATTAAAATAAATTCAGTAATGTGAATGAAAAAAGTTATTTTTTGTATACAAATGCAGATTTAACACTTTTGAAACTTTGATCTGCCTGACAATCAGAAGCTCTATCTGAATGAAGATGTCTATGCTGACACTTGTCTAGCACCCTTTGGAAGCAAGCCAAACGTTTTCGGATGAAAATGTCTTGTTTAAACTGCAATTGCGTGAGGCTTCCCCTTGATTTTTTGTGTATTTGGCAAGCGTAAACCTTTTTTCCCAGTTAAGGAACCACTTTTTTCCACATAATCGTCATTTTTGTATTTAGGTTAATTTCTGACCAAAGTAGAGAGTTTACAACTGGTGTAGCTTTTTTTCTTTGTTGCATTCTATTTCTTATTTATATCTGCTGAAAATTATGCTTCCCAGATATTTGAAAATCAACATTAACAAATCAGAACTAGCTATTTAAGTTTGATATATAAAAGTTCAATGTGAATTAAATTCCATTGTACTAATTTAACGAACAATTTTGAATATTTCCAAAGAACGGTTCTGCTCGGTATTTAAGAAAGTGAAGTATCATCTTAAGGGTCAATAGGGTTCGTTTCTACCTAAGAGCGACGAAAGAATTATAGTTAGGCGAAAAGTTTTTTGATAATTAATAACGTAAAGTGTTTGAGTGATTTACAACTTCAGGAATATTTAAATGCAGAAAACAGACACTTAAGAATAAAGCCGAGATACGATCATCTTCAGATGTTATTCTATGATTTCGATTAATTCATTAAATTTTTCACATAGATCAGTGAAGTAAAAACTAACGTATATATGCGAAGGAGTTTATCCCGTTCTCTTCTCACATTAAAAAATCATACGTGTCTCAACATACACCTCTCAAATATGGTAGTTTCCAACAGTAGTAGAAGTCGATCAATAGGCATGATATAACGGTGGAAATCGAACTCTTTGTGAGATACTCGTCGTACTTGTATGGTACTACGAACAAAGCACCGACATTTTTTCTTCTTCCGTGTGTAGTGACGGTACGATAAAAAATGAACCTCTACTATGTACCGTCGACCAGAAGACTATCATGTAGGCAGGAAGTCTAAGAGGATGTTACTGAGGAAAGACCAACGATACCATATTGAGCTAACGTCGGTATAATCTGAATTGGTTATTAATGAAATGCGACTCCGCAGTCGTAGTCGAGTAGGTTTTTATTCGATTATATTAACTCTACAGGATGGTAAAGATATAATTAATTTACAGAGTGATGTTCAAACTATTTAACATTATATCAAATTTAACGGGTGGGTATCTGTACAAACTTGCTGAAATGTTTAAGATAGGAACATTTATTAGAGAGTAATGCGTGACTTTACTTTTAGATGTTCGTAATATTTTGTAAATGAGGTCAAAGTTGATATTGCTACATCATCATGTACCAAATATAACTCAAATCTTTAAACAAATATGCATACAAGAAAAGGTGTGGGAGGGAGGCCTCCAGTTACGTTCCCTATAAAACATTCCCAAACCATCTCCGAACCTCTGCCGTAATTTACAGTCGAGATTACACTTGGATCTAACATATTCCTTTAAACTGGACACAAAAACTCTTTTCTTAAAACAAAAAACCTCTAACTTTGATTCATCGCTCCATAAAACTCTTTTCCACTCTTCATATGTACAATGTTTATGTTTTTTAGCCAACGGCAACCTCGTAATTTTATTTTGACGTATTTCTTCACTGCCACCCTTTCAATAAGACCAGCTTGTCTCAATCTCATTTCCAATGTAGATGTACTGAAAGGCAGATTCCTAGATTCCTTGTCTGAGATGGACTCTCTGGACCCATGAGTCCTCGATCAATACAATGATTTTATCTTTAGAGGTTATGGTTTTTCGAAGCCGCTTTGAACGTTTACAATCTAAACTACAATCATTAACACCGAAGAAATAATTGTATTGAATATTTATATTTTGAATTAAAATTAATTTTATATTTTTATTATATTTAGTTATTTCTTATTGCAAATATAGTGTCGCTGATCAAAGTAATATCCACGTGGATTTAAAATCTTGATTTGATTTTGGATAGACTGAAATTTTGGACTGCAACAATCTCTTTTTGTAGACAGCTTGTATTCCTTGCTTACTACAAATATTCTTATCACTTATCTGAGTAATAGCAATTACTTAATTAATTGAAATTTTGAGTTCTTTTATCGAAATTAAATTTAAACAACTATCAGAAATGAGATACGTATCAATTCCGTAGTCCGTCTCTGATTTGATAAGTTGTTTCGACGGTGTAGGTTTATACTATATAACTTTACCGGCTTTTTTTTAATGCCTGCTAATTATATAATTATCGGTCTGTTGTGGTGTTTACACGAGTGTTGGTCAACAACACATAACACACACTTTACTGGTGGCACTCACTTCATTCAATCTTTACTCTGATGGATAGATGCCGTGTATTTAATTGACAATCTTATCGGCAGTTTCCCCAGTTCTTTAATGTTTACCGCCAGAAATTACGTATTTAGCATCGGATGAGTAATTTGAAAATGGTAAAGGCTATTCCGTTCCTTATTATAACTGTCAGATTAGATATACATGACCGTAGTATGTTAACTTTTAAATATAGGGGTCACAAACATAAACAATAATAACGCAGATCTGCATTATTGAGTGGATTTAAAAATTTCAATTGCTTTTAATTTTTTTGTATCACGTAAGGTTATTTTCAAAATTGAAATCTCTACTCGAAAATATACAAAAAATCACGATTTATTTTATTTATAAGAAAAAATACAAAAATTCTAAAAATACTATTATTTATTCTTTAGGCTCCTTAAAAAAACATTTACTTCATTTTGGCTGTTTTTCTGTCATATTCAGCTGATAAAAGATCTCTAGATAATGTCTAGTGTGGGATATCATTTTTGTGAGCTAGAGCTTTTGGTATTCTTTTCCATCTTCTGAATATTTTGATGGAATCTTTCACCTTGCTTCTCAGTCACGTCACTATAATTATATATAATATAATTTTCTAGGAAATACTCCAAATGGAAATGAACATTTTTAGATTATTTTACAACCAAGAATTTGTTTAGCATATTTTCAACGATCTCAACATAGTCCTGAAAATTTCCCAGAAATTTATGTATAATTTCTTTCACCCAAATTTTTAAAACAATTTTCTCTTATAGTGAACATTGTTTACATAACCTATGCGTCACACTGTCTGACGCGCATTTCGATAACTAAGTTATAGTCTTCAGGGACTGAAACTAAACTAAAACTATTTTATACTAAAAATCCCGCCAATAACCCCTCTCCTGCGAAAAATAATTCCAAAAGGAAAACCTCCTTGGCGGGACTATTTACATTTGTTCCTTAACTACTGAACAATAGAGAGGGTTGTAAGGAATAGGCCCTTTTTCCCTATTTAAACTTTTCTCATATTTTCTATTTCTATTTCAATTCTTTCAAATTTATTCAAAAATTTATTATTCGATACAATTTTACATTATTTATATTTATGTAATGAATATTACTGGCAGCGTGATCGGCAATACTCGATTTTTCGATCCGTCTATATTTCAAATGAGCTCTGTGCTCTTTAAACCGGACATTAACGGATCTCTTAGTTTGCCTTTTTTCCTAATTTGGTATTTTATCCCAACAATTTTTTCAATGTATTGTTGGATTTCTAAACAGATTCAACAGAAGGTGCGTACCTCGGAACTCCAAGGCGAGTGACTAGTACATACACTTCTTGGCAGTACACTACACAAGTGGTTCTTTTTTGCATATCTTACAAATTTTCAACCTTACGATTTCTATACCAAGAGAAAGTAGTAACTGGAGCAAGCAATTTTTTTCAATCAACCTAGATGTTTATATATTATAATTCAGAAAGATGTCAAATCTCTTACGAATTTTCATAGAATGGAACAAAGTCATAAGTAATATCAACAAAAGTGGAACTTATTTTTTATGAGAGCGAAAATAAATTATGAAATTACTTCGTTTACCTCCCAATCCTCTTAATCATTCACAATTAGCAAAAGAAATGTGCATAAAAATATTGTATTTTCGCTGAGATAAAGGTGCCGAAGAGGTTTTATTCGAGTGACCGGCAAGATCATTGGATTTTAAAGCACTGATGTTTTCTCTTTAAGGCTATCTGAAGTCTCTATTCTATAACGATTCATCTTAACCTCTCCAAGAACTTTATTATCGAATCAAATGATTTAATATTAAGTCGCAACTGTCACAAGTTCGGTGTTCCGGTCAATTTACATTATACTGTATATATTGTCGGTTTCCCGTTTTTATCGTAAGAGAGCCCGCATGGGAATCATCTAGAAAGTGTGTGCAATTTTAAAAACGCTGTAACCTCTAAAAAGCACTTCCTCAAGATCTACTATCACATTTAACACACACAAAACAACTTTGGTGCGAATAAAAGCTAGGGACTTACTGATTTATTTACAATAGCGAAAGCCACTGCATCCGTAGAATAAGGTTATTGAATGGCCATATTATGTGTCTACGTCTAAATATTTAAAATTTTACTTATGCCAATAGTATTTCTTCTAATTTGTTTTCATTCTTCTTATCTGATTACCATTATTTGTAACTGTTGTTATTTTATTCATTTCTCTCAGTTTTAATGCCTGTTACCAAGTTTCAAATCGTTTACGTTAGAACAAATAATTTGACCACATTTATATATAATAACACATTCAGAAATTTCAATTACCAAATTTTTATATTCTTTTTGTTTCCAATAGAAATTTCGAAAAATGTATAAATTTAATAAGCACGTGTTAAAAATTTTAGCTGATGGAAATTTTCTGCTAGATTTTATCAAAAATACTGATAAGCAACGTTATCAATAGGGGATAATTGAGTATACATCTAAAGTACTCATTTATTTTTCAAGAATAATATCTGAAGATAATAAACATGATACTAATAAAAACAAAGAAATGCACAGTAGGATTTGTTTAGTTATTACTATAAATGCGTAATGAATTTCCTTCTCTCTTCTTAATGTATTCTTCAATGATCTTGTAATAAATCAACATCGTGTATGTCAACTTCATTATAATTATTTTCCTCATGGCTTCGTCTTAATGAAAAGTTGATGATCGGACACCTATAGTCAGTTAATAACAAGATCTCGCCTAGAGGGAATAAATAATATCAGCAATGTGAGGAATTTGTACGTGAAGTGAGTGAAAATTTATTTGTAAAGAATGTAAATATTAGTAGACATTTCACAGAGGGTACCTCATAAGTTATTTCGGTCTTCTTATGTGAAAAATCCTTACACCTAAATTCAAACATTAAAACTTTTTAAGACTAGTCTAATTCTATGAAGAATACGTTTATTTTACTTTCTCTCAATCTTTCTCTCATGGTTTATTGATAACTCAGTTGTTTTTATAGTGAATAGTATTGGTTTTCGATAAGTATTAAATTCGTGTATTGTTGTACTGAAGACAAAAATTTAAAGCAGCCGAGGCTGCAAGAAAAAATGTTAGTTGGTGTACTCGTGCAGATTGGACGCTTGAAGATTGTTGGCACTCAGGTCGAAAGCGAGTTCTCTTATAACAAGACAATGGTAAACCACATAGATTACTATTTATTCAGATTCATGGCGAAATTCTTGCATGGGAACAATCCAATGGAGATGTTGAAAATGCAGTGTGACAATTTTTTGCATCTAAGTACAAAGAATGGTTTCGACGGTCTCAAACAGCTTACTGAACGTTGAGTTAAAACCATAGAATGCGATGGCTATACTTCGTCTTTTTTTTGATTATTCAATAAACAAAGTGACTTTTGGAAACTCACATTATTCATGAGGCAACCTCTTTATTTTATAAATTCTGATTTAATAAAAAAAATTGGTTTCTATCAAGGCAAATACAAATTCTTGTTGCTTAACGGATTTTTTTTATAAATAAGGAAAAGTCTTATTTGTTGATAAATAGAAAACCACTGCCTACTTCGCTGTAACCAATGATCATTCCCACGCCTTGTGTGTATTAGTGTGTATTTGTTTGATTCGAACTGGTGTTGTATTTGTAGTTAATTGCCTATTTTGGGAAAACAGGTAATTTGCAATCATTAGTAGTCTCTCGAAGATATATCTAAACGTTAATTGCATACTAGTTGTTGAAAAAAAAAGACAAATGCTTTCTAAAATGTACCGCTTTGATTAGGAATGTTCCACCCTTATTTCTTTAAAATATTTGCTATGTATACAAATACTTCTAATGTTGATTGTTGGAAGGCTAGAATCTTCTATTGTATTGTTGTAGCCGTTCTTTCTATTTTGTTGTCTAGACATTTGTATGAGGGAATTGTAGTAACCATCTTATACTTCGAGGTAGCCATACAACTAATGTCATATTGTGAAGAATACGAATGTAAATATCTGCTACTGATATGCGGATGCACATACAATTGTTCAAATTTGATTCCAATTGTCTCAAGAAGAATAGAAGTTATTTTTGGTTTGGTTACATTGAATTATATATAGTTTCTTAGGGTGCTTTAACAACTATTTTTTTTTCTGTCTTCTCGGGGAATTTTGTACTCATAAAAACTGAAAATTTGGGCCGTATTAATATTGAGTCCTCCACTGAGGGGTGTAAAAATTTTTCTGTGAAAAACTCTTGACTTCTTATTTTTAAATTTCTATAGTTCAGTGGTTAATTATAGCATCGCTTCGACCATGGAGAGGTTTTTTTCAGAATTCAGAATCTTTAAAAGTGTTCATTGCGGCCAAGTCCAACTCGAACTGGCGATGTAGTACAGGCCTCTAAACCTGAATTTTCAATGGAATTCGCGTTTTTTTGCATTCATCCCGTGAATGACAAGAGCTACAGGAAAATGTGAACAACAAACTTTTAGATAATAGAATTTTCTCTGAAAAAGTTCCGAAGCAAGTCACTAAAATCAATATTCCCGAAGATATTTTATAAAAAAAGTAACGGTAAAAAAAATATAAATAAACAGAAATATGTCAAATATAAAAATTTTATTAATAAACAGTCACACACATACATTTCATGTCTTTACGTTACATATTTCAATTTTAGTTAACATCTTATAAACTACAAAAATTTCTAATCTGTCAATTTATCTATAAGTGTAAAACGCTTTTTTATAATTTGATCTAATTATTGAAATTACGCAAACTTTATCGAATCAAATCAAAAAATCAAGTTTAGAGGCTTGTACTACCTCCCCGGAGTTACGGATTGGTCACACAGGACGCTTTTGTAGATCATTCAGTTTTCAAAGAAGTTTAGAAATTTAAAAATAAAAAAACAGAGTTTCTATGTTTTTTTAAGGGGAAATCTTTACACCACTCAATCGAGAACTTAAATATTAAGGGTCCAAACTTTCAGGAATTTTTCATTGGGTACTCGCATATCATGACGAGACAGAACCGTAATACTTTTTGTCTTATATATTCTAAAGGAAAATCAATTATTAAGGTTTATTGCCCACAATTGAGTAATAAAAAACTAATACAAAATGACATACAAAATGACAAATTGAATATAATATGCTTACGAGGACAAGTTACTTTTTCTTAGATGAATAACTTCTTACATCACTTCTACATGATTAGTTAGCATGTCAAAATAGAGAACCAAAAAATTTAATACAGAATTTGTAGTCAGTTTCATCTAGTACTTAATAAGCAATCTTATTAATCAAAGTTTTCCTCATCCGCATTTATAATTTCTTCTCATATGAGATACAGTTATTAAGGACAGTAAATTAAATTCGAAATGTGTATGTCGACTAAATGTCCCCCTCTTTCTGTATACTCTTCGGTTCAGAACCGACGTGCATAAGCGATGAGTCTACGGTCACGGGGCGATAATTGTACCCTTTGACTTGACGCTAGGTGTAATTTGGCCAACCATCAACGTTAAGGTAATTAATGTATAGTAATGAGTAGTGAATGCGCTCTTATTGCGCCAGTGCAGTGCTGGCGATGCACTCCAGCCGGTTTTCGAAGATCAATCAACCTAAACGGCGTTATTATCGTTTACGATCAGCGAAGTGTGTTCGTCTCTTAAATTATATATTAGATAAGGGATAATACAGCCCCGAGGACATCAAGGATCAAATAGGCATAAGAATTAAGGAATTTGAATAATAAACTTTACATAAGAAAAGTTACAAATTCAAAATTGATATAGGTTTTCTTATATATTAGACAGACAAGTTTTAAAAAAGAAGATAAGAAGTTTATCATATAGAGGTCGGCATAAGTAGAATAACAACTTTGCATTAAAAGAAAAAAATGCAGCAGGGTGCGTGGTCCTCTTGCAAAAGCGTGGTCCTTAAGAAGGTCCTACAGGAAGAAATCACAGGGTGTATATTAAAAAAATTCGTCTGGATCTATCTATTTAATTTTAAGATATGTTGTAATAGAATGACTGCAGATATTTCTGTTCAAATTGTTGACTTCACAGTGAAGTAAGTATATAATACATTATTAATCATTGGAAATCCTCCATGATCGTCTAAATTTCTTTATATACATGCAATTAAAAGTTATATTCTATAGCGAACCTGCTCATGTTCGCGTTGTGCAGACAGATGACATACGTGTCATATGACGCGGGTTATTAAAGACAGATGACATACTCCAACACAAAAAGCTCTGTAATTCTCTTTTACTGTTTTTTATTTCCAAAAAAATATAATTCTAGTTGTTTATATAAATATAAGTGCTCCGTCAAACATTTAGAATGTGCTATAAAAAATATTTAATTACTTTGTTTGTATATAGATATTGGATCAAATCAACTCTACTTTGCTTATAGAGAAATTCTACAGAGAAACGAAACCTAATATCTAGGAGTCCATCTGGATAGAAGACTAAAATCACAACTATTTTTAGCTGTTTGACTCTTATATTTTTCTTCCTATGGCTTTTAGCTCTTTTGGCTATTCTGATCTATTCTGTTTTATTATTTAACCGGTTTCTAATGTCTCACTTCTTTCATTTGGGTCTTCTCACCATATTCTTGCCTTCCATTGGGCATTTCCAATAACTGATAAATATTCACCGTGCTTTATATCTACTTTGACATTTTTTCAAATGTCACTGACTATTTTCGAATTTTATCAACAGAAAATGGCGAAATTTGGTAAAAAAACTGCTATTTCGATAAGTACAGTAAGTAGACTAAGGTTAATATGGTATAATTTGAAAATTTTGCAAAGAAAAACGTTATAAACTTATCAGAGAAGAATCACTTCAAATCAAGGGATTTGTTTAGTTTGTAGTTATGGAACTTTCAATGCTCGACGTAAATTTATGCTTCTATCTTACCTTTTGGATAAATGTCTAATTCGGCCCTAAAATAGAAAATTAATAACAAACAATGCCCAATAATTTTTTTATGTTATAGATAAATTAGTATATCTCGTATGTCTGACTAAAACAATGTCAATAAACTTGAAATACGCTGACCTTCAATTAGAATTCCAAATGTGCGCGGGATTGATAAAATCGACCACTCTATATGAATTGCATTTATATAGGAATCTATTATATACATGGGTTAACTAACATTTAACATTCCATAGTGTACTTGGTCCGTCTAACAAACAAGATATATAAACATAATTAACAATACTACATCGGACTAAACTAAACGTAGATATATAAATACCACGCAGGGTTGCACAAAAACGTAATTAGAATTAGAAAAAATTTACTACACTACAAATATTTTCATTAAGAACGATGAGATTAAATGTAAAATTTGAATTACCCTTTATCTGATCAGTTATTGGATTAACTAGAAACGGATGTATTTGTTAACAATCTAATCTAATCCGATTGGATACTCTTCTTCGGAAAGTAATATTTGGTCCGAGCTGAGGCATTTATAGCTGGTATTAAGATAGCCAGCTTTTTACACACAAATAATACAAGATTTACAAGGTTTTTGCAGATCTTAACTGCGGTCTAAGATTGGTGCTGATGTAGCCGTTGGTCTAGCAGTTTTTCTTTTTTTACTTGTACTACTACTTTTTACTTTTTTTTATACTAGGAGCTGCACATTTTCGGAAAAAATTTGAAAAACAGGAATCGGATGGAAATAAATAAGAAAGTAACAAGTAAAGCTATAAAACAGATCTGGAGACACTCACGTGGTATTGTTTTCAAGTTCTGAAAGATTTGCAAATTTATATACTGAAAGATTTAGTTACTGAAATTTATCATTAAACGAAAAAAACAAAAACCAAAAACTGGTGTTTAAAACACTGTATACCAGGTTGATTAAAATATAAAACGGAATTTTGCTATGAATTTTATCATTAAATTACAGTTTTTCTAGACTAGGTTTTGTCAGACTTTTGCCACCTCTTCCGAAGTTTTCGGATGCTTTTTCAATGGACCCAATGAATAATAGTCGAATCGGGACTATAGGGAGGGTGTTCCAGTGATTCGCAATCCAATTCGCGGAGACGCGTGCAACTTTCACATCGTGTGAATTTCTGCTAAAAATTCAGTCTTGGAACCCATATGGCTGGAATCATCATTATTGTTCTACGCATGTGGCCTGTTTGGGAAGCAGAACGCCATTCATACATTTGAATTTAGGAGAGGCACTCATCCCCGAATTTCTCGTGTGATATTCCATAAATTTTAGCGGATTTTAAATAATATATGATATAAACGAATAATGATGCGTTGCGCAACAGTAAGTACATTAAAAAGCGAGGTTACGCAGTACGCTTCGTAATAGCCCAGTCTAACATACAGCGAAGCCACTTTTAGGCCCGCCACAAATTGAACCCAGCCCACGCACAGCACACGCGAGGGCTAGACCCAGCCCATGTCCACGTTTTTTAATAGTAACGCAAATTGAACACAGCTCACGCCCCCGATTTGTACCCAAATCTCCATTAGTATACAAGATGCGAGCCAGCAGCTTCTTCGATCTGGAGTCTGAATCTGAGGATGACAAAAGATTTATTATGTTGCAACTACCAACAAAAAAAAAAGTAAAACAGTAAGAAATTTAATTCTTTTGCTATGTTCTCCCACAAATCATCCTTCAGTTTTGCTCTCATATAATCTTCATGAGTAGAATCATAGAGTACAGGAAAGGATCTCACAATTTCGATTAATTTTCCCATTTTTGAGTCAAAAGAAAACTGTTTGGTAATGGATGGTTTATTTAAAAGTAGCTACCCACGACCCACGAAACTGTGTTGCAAGTACAACTCGGTACCACGCGAACCAGGTTGGGTCGGAGCTGGCCGTGGGATGGGTTCAATATGCGCCACTCCATTTGAAACAACGTTCTACAAAATAATCCATGCGTGTGCTACGCGTGTGTTGTGCGTGGACTGGGTTCAATTTACAGTGGGCTTTATATTTGGACCACCTTTGTAGGTATAATTTTGATTATCGAGACTGTTTTTAGGTCTCTCGTCTCCAGTTTTCGAAAATAAGAAAATATAAAAACCTACGAGCAAATAATACTTTTCAAACCAATCAATAAATACAGATCTGTAAATTATCGATTAACGATTTTTCCAACAACTGGTTAGATTTTAATCACCATTTCGTTTCATAAAAATAAACGTATTTATAGATATTTCAATGATATAAAAAAGATTTACATAATAAATGTCTATTGAATAAAATAAATGGTTGATTTGGAACGTCAGCTTCTAAAACGGCAAGGCAATCTATTTGTCACTGGTGCTTTTCTCAACTTTGACAAATCGGTAGCTGGCGTTGCGCATCAACTTGACGCTTAAACTGCTACTTCTTTGTTTATTTTATACCAGAACAAACTAAAGTAATGGACGTATTCAAGATTACATCTTGAAATTGTTTCGACGATCTCAAGGAACTCACATATCATTCAGGTTAAAGTAAACATAGGGTTTTAACATCTTTGGTCGATTGTCTTGTGAGTTTCCATTATTCATTAAATTTTAAAACATAATACTCGTTCAATTTGATTCTTTATAGAATTTTGCTGCAATAATATATTTTATCTTAATATTTAATAGAATCAACTAGAGGGTTTGTTGATTCTATTTAATCTCAAATATATTATATATGATTTCATTGATCTCAATACTTCAGTTTATATTTCATTTTCAATCTCATGTATCTAAAAATTAAGTTGAATTGTTTGTTTTTATGTCCATCATTCAGATGGTGTTAGGCCGGTTTGCATTTACGTGGAAATAGCTACTAACTTCTTTCTCTTTTCTTAATACTTGTCTTGTTTCTTTTACTTTTCAGCCTTTCGAGAAATAGATGACCTGCTTTCATGCCGGCTTTTTTGAGGTCCACCGGGAGGTCTCCTTGAATTTTTCATTCTTTGCCCATTTAGTCCATCGATCTTCCATCTGTCTCTCCAATATCGTTATCTCGATCTCATGAACCGTACTACATACTGAATTTTCACATCTTCTCTTATAGATTTGCTTCTTCTTTGATCTTTTAGACCTCGTTAATAGTTCTCAATGTTTTCTTATATCTGCTGTCCTCATCATGTTCTTTGTTTTTTATGTCCGCTCGAGTTTCCCTTGCTTTCCCTTGGTCTTATGATTGTTTTGTATATGCGTACTATCGATGGACATATATTTGTTTTTCCTTATGAGGTCCCGCAGATAGCCAGAGATTCTTATTTACTTGGGTTCGTACCTCTTTTAAGTTTCTGGCACTTGTGATCTGTACATTGCATTACTGGTGAATGTGGATTGAGTAGCTTCAAGGGCACTGTAAACGGTCTCAAACCCGGAGAAAGGAGAAGAGTTGGTGGACAAAGCTAGCACTCTACCCACTGTAAAAGAGATTTAATGCTATAAAGTACTAATAGAGTTACTGTGTAAAGTTTACAAAGAATCACGTATAAATTACTGTAGTTAACGCAGATCTCAACGACCTATCGAACGCACAATGGGCTCTACCATCATACAAAATACAACTAGTGCAATAACTGAAGCCGACCGTCCTTCCGAATCGTTTCCATTTTAGTCGTTTGGTTTTGACAATATTTTTGACAAAAATTTTGAGCACGTGTTTTTGAATAAACAAAATACGCATATTTGGGGTGATTAACAACCTATGAGTTTTGGTTAGATCTAGACAAAACAACGGTTTGGTGTAATCTATGGGCTGATGGAATAAACATTTTTCATCAACACAGAGGCTGGCCGGAATGTTATTCTGACCTTTATCGCGTGGTGATACTCGAAATTGAAGCTCGTGGTCTCAACGATATTTGGTCTGAACAAGACAGCACTACTTTATATACAGCCCATGAAACAAAACTTAAATGAGAGAGCAATAATTCGACTAACAAATAATTTGAACTAGTGAATTAGCCGGCTAGATCATGTGACATTCCACTTTTTTTGACTTTCGGCTTGATTCAAAGTTTACACGGATAAGTCGGCTACGACTGAGGACAATATAATAAAGAATGAATCTTGATTACCGTAGTCGCGGACTACATTTAAAAGAAATTATCATTAACAAATAATTGTATAGAATGGATCTTTCATATGATAATGAAGATTATAAAATAAAATAAAAACTTCAAGTCGTAGGTAGGAAGACCTACAAGCAATATTGTCATATTATCAACAAAGGGAGGCGTCGTCTTAGAAAACAAACTTTATCACACACAAATATTTATGTTATGTTAATGACAACATTATCCTTTCATTATCTACCTAAAATAGGATCCTATAAAAACCACTATGACTGTGACAAAAACACATTCGAAAACTTTGAAGTGCTCATGAAATTTTGCAAATACATATTAGTTATTGGTGTGATATCCATATTTAAGTTTTACATTTCATCAAATTTATTTCTTATAGTTATCTAATTATTAATATCTGAACTACCTAGTTCAAGCGATTATAAGTTACTATTATAGTCGAAAAAAAAAATACCATCAGTGTAATAGGTAGTATTCGATGGATTCCCACACAAAGGTAGATAGAAAGTGATACAGACAATCTACTTCAACGTATGTTATATGCAAAACATAATGTATCAGTTCGTGTCTATACTACTGCCGCTACTGCTGGTCAGTCAGACACGTTGCTATTTGAACTCAACTTGATTTCATGACTTCTATAGCTTCTATATTTTCAAATGAGATGTCGATAAAGCATATATCTGTGTAAAGCGTTGTAAGTGAATGAACTTAGGAAAAAAAATCAACAAAGATTGAGAAAATCAGATATTCCATCCGATTTCTAGAAGTAAATCTGTATAAAATATTACTTGAATTCATTTTAAATAAGTAGTGATCATGTATACACTGTGCTCAGACATACAGGCATCACATAGTTATTTTTAAAACTTATTATTTATTATGGCAGTCTTGTGAAATTGAGTTAAAATCAAAAAATTACAGATAATTTTTAAACTTGATTCGTGAATCCAGAGAAAAGGCTGAAGTTTTGAAAGTGTATGAAGAAGTTAGATGTTAGATATAAATTTCAAATGATACAAATGCATATAAAAAATGAACCCAATACAGGACAGATATTTAAAGTATATCAACGGCAAAGCTAATTCAGCCTTGCTAATTCCAGCCCGAGGTCAATTTTTAATAGCAGGTCATCATAGAGTTTGCTTAAATTTTGGAAGAACCCGCGTACATTGGTTAGAAGAGAGTTTGAATCGTGCTTTCTTTGCAGAAGACTCCAAATTTTGTCTATACTGTCTGTACTATAAATATTTTGTATATACAAACGGCAAACGCTCCATGAAATGTTGTAGGTACTACATTATTTGCTGGAGTGCAGAGCTCAAGTGGCAGAAAATGTTGAAATCAATACTGTGGAGTGGCCAGCACGAAGCCCAAATCTCAATCCTATTGACAGGGGTACACGCTCAAGCGATATCTCACACCAACCTAATAACCTAGAAAACACCATTGAAATGTAGAGAATGAACTGAGTTAAAAAGATATAGAATCACTTTTATTGAGAATGGATTGTCGCTTTCAAGCTGTCATCTGGAATAGAGATGGGGATACAGGATATTAAAAACAATTCACAAAAAAGGCTCCAACGAACTAAAGAGGAATGGCACTTTTAGTTGTAACATACAAATTTCTTTTTGAGGTTTTAAAGAAGGAAAATCGACATTAGACCAAATTTTTATTATGAAACAACTTAGGCATAAAATCGTAGAATACATATCCTATTCGTCGATTACAGGTACCATCGAGTGAAAAAAAAACTATAAAGAAATGGAAAGAAAGATTGAATATACTAGATGATCAATTGAGAAGAATAGCGGAAGTGAAGATCCCAAAATTCGAAAGTAAAATAACTTTGGAGGGTAGTTCTTCTAACTAAACATCTTTATTCAACTTAGTTCAACAAATCATTCATAAGACACTGGTAAAAGTAACGATGTATGAATACTTGGGATATTGACGTATAACAGAAAGATGAAGTCAGATATATGGTCATAACTAAATAATATACCATAAATAAAAAATTAACGCATATGGGAACCGTAATAAACAATACATGGGATCGCAGGGTAAAGGTACGAGCAGGATATCTAAAAGAAGGCAAGTTTAAGAAATCTAAAAAAAACCTTTACAGCCATTATTTTCTTTTTGATATGTGTATGAGGATGTCATAGCACTCACCTATTCAAACGTTTTGAAGTGGTTGAGATGTGGGTTTATTGCCGCGCAACCCTGTAAAGTACGATCTTCTTCCTTTGGTAATACAAGACAAAAAACAGTAAATGTATTAATGATAGTCAATATAATAGCAAACATGGAAGTTATCAATCTATAACAGTTAAGGCACGCGAAGAAAAAGAAAGGTGGAAATAATACTGAAAGGAAGAAACACAATAAAATAAAGATACTCACAATAACATACACAAGTAAAAATGGGGACTGAAATTTGATGATCAAGCTAAGATGAACATAACTGAATGAAACAACTAAGTAGTTTAATAAGGAAAACAAGTAGAAAAGGTAGAAAGTACTATTAATAGAAGGATTAGACCGAAAAGAAAACTGACAGACCAAATAAGGGAGATTAGAGAGGAAAAACACTTAGGAAGAGATAAAAGAGTGTGGAATAGTTGGGTACAATATGAACCAAAATATTTATCCGATTTTTCAAAAGAAGAAAAAAGGAAAAAAAGAATCTTTTATCTTTCGGAATCTGTGTATTTTTGTCAACTAACTAACTAAGCTAGGTGTTGGCAACCTTTTCAGTCAGGAGAGCCAAAAATTATAATTTACAACATTCAAAAATTTTTAAAAGATCCACAAAATTTTTTGTTGTTAATAATGAATAGTACTCGCATAAATAAAGTTTTTTTCTGTAAAAAAAACTAATCATATATTCATAAAAAAATATCTATTTATTCATAGATTTGTAGTGTTCTCACAACAAATTAGATAATATACATGCATAATTATATAGAATTATGGATAATTACCTATAATTTAATTAAAAAAAATAAAACAATTAAACATTTACTCACAACCCTAACTCGTAAGTTTGGCTCATAACTTGTTGTTTCAAGTTTCAAACATGAATTTTTATTTGATAGTTTACTTTTAACTTTACTTTTATTATATACATGCAAGAAAATGCTTGCTAGCACGAATATGTCGATCCGAAGATAGTCAGCACTCCAAATGCCAACTTCTGCTCTTCTAAGATCCTCAACTCACGGCATTTCTGTCAGAGCTGTCCAATTTTGTTGTATTACGAATATACGTTTCTGAACCTCGAACTCTTCTAACTTGTGCATTTCAACTCTGTAAATTTTCCACTCCACTTTTTAAATCGATGAATTCCATGGCTAATCTGTGATCTTTTCCAAAATTTCTGGTTTATTTTTGAAATAACGAAATAGTTTTTTAAAAAAGCGGGTACAATTCGCTGAGAGATAGATTTCATGTCTAATGCTCATTAACAGCTTCAGAACTATCATTTTTTCTATATAAAATCAATAATATTTGCGTATGGAACTAAAGAGCCGCAGCTTCACTTCCAAAGAGCCGCATGTGGCTCACGAGTGGCAGGTCGCCAATCCTTGTATCGAACCAATAATAATTTTGGTGCAGGCTCCTCCTGTAGGTACTAGAATTTAGTCGAAAAAAATTGAATTACAATTGAAAAATTCCATGTTTATAAAATAATTGTTTTATGCAAAATATTTGCTATTAAATTCAGTGTTTGTTACGTTAAACAAAAGGGTGGATGTTTTTATAAAAAAATAATCCAAGTAGAGAAAACGGCGAAAAGAAATAATTGAAATACGCTGAAGTGGAAATGAAAATAAGTAATAGGTTTTTAAAACAGTTTATTAGATAGAAGTAGCAGAACATGAAAGAAGTTCAAAGTACAGTTTCCTGTTGAGATTCAATTTCATTAAAAATTTCTACGTGCTATTCATTTAAGCTCGATTATTTTGGTTATATTTCCTTTTTTTATTAACGCGCTGCAGATTGATCAATAAACTTTAGCATTCAGTAGCTGAACGTTATAAATATATAACATCTACGTTTTCCCCTAAAGTAGCTTATTTACCAAATTCAAATCCTCAACCTCAAAACATCAAAAGATTTTCCCCGTGATTTTTTTTTAATAATTGAAACAAACGAAAAGACTTAAAGACTTTATCGAAAGTCAAGACACCGAAATACTTTGAATATTTCAAAAGGGATTTTAAGTGGGCGTTTAGATCTAAATCTCCAGTCTGTATCTGTACGGGTGTAGCGTCCACAGACGTACGAAGGTTGCTACATATGTTTTTGGCATTGGCAATACTGATTGTCATATTTCCAGTAAAATTTTACCATCTCGTGGAACATAGATCCTATTATTTAAATCTAATCATTTATATAGAAAAAAGCTTAAACTCACCACAACCATTAACAAATTCTCCACCGATTTCCGTAATCCCTTTTTCTACGAACCTGTTAGTTTGAAAGAAATATAAAATGCATGATGCACTTATCTTCATACATACGTCTCGTTTTAACGTACGCGACATACTTAAATATACGAAGCGAGAGTTTCTTTCGTTTGTGTTCCGTCTTCAGGATAATTCAATTTGGCATTGATAATGGATAAGATGAAAACTCGGCGTGTTCGATTTTAAATACGTAGGGGAGCTCATGTGTATGAATAAATGGAACGCCAACAAATCCGTCGATTAATTATAAATAAAAAGTTTTAAATGTTTGTTTCATTTCCGAAATATGTTTTCTAATTTGATGTTTTTTGTTTCAGGTGAGTCATTTTTGTTTTAAACTATCGAAATCGGTAAGTTTGATCTATAGACGTTATGTGCCTGGGAATGCCAACATTTATGATTGTTCAGTACATAAAACATGAACTACCTATTTTGTTGTGCATTTAATAGACAGAATCGTCAAAAAAAATTCCCGAAAGTCAAACATATTTAAAATGAAAAATTACATCATATCATAATGAGGAAATTTCCCAATATGTTATCATCAAATTCGTAATTTGTTCATTGCTGATCATAAACCTTCGTAGTTCACTTTTCCAATGTTTCTTCAATTTTTTATTCCTCCTATGAAGTACAGTGGATTTCTAAAGCAGCTTTGCAAAAATGACGAGGACAGAAGGAGATTCCAAAAAGACTTTTACAGAACTAATATCAATGGAATTGTTGAAAAATTCTATTGATCTAGAAATTGAAGATTTCAGTAAAGTGTAATGACAACGGATAATTATTGTGAAATCAAACGAAGAAGAAAAGTCGATTGAGCATCTGCTCTGCCGGTGTTGGACGGAAATCGACTTCAAATGCTGGGACCAAGATTGTATCGAAGAAAAGGCAGAATTATAAATAGACAAAAGCTTTTTGGGTTGTTAATGCCTATTGATAAGCTGCAAAAGGAAAAAAACATGGAAAGGTAGTTTTCAAAATGTCGAAAATAAAGGGTAACATAATGGGACTTACACCTCCGAGAAAAATACGACCAATATTGCCTGTTCCAACCTAGCATAGCCTTCCCCGATAAAATTTATGTTTTGTTTGTTGCCTCCTTATTTCTCAGTATCTTCTGACATATTCGTGGTCAGGATAGGTATAATATTTTTTGTTAGTTTTTCGAATATAGACAATCAAATCATGAAATAAACACAAGAATTATGTGAAAATGAAGGAAAGGGGATCCACTATCAATAAAAAGACAAAGTTCGAATCAGTTATAAAAATGTATTGTGAAGGTTTTGTACTGAAAAGAACTTAAAAAGAAAGTGAGGACAGGAAATTAGTGTTTAGAAAAGGAAATGATTTAGAAAATTTATAGAAGGTGCATGAGAAACTTCCATTTATTCAGCAACTACAATCAATGCTTTTGTCAAGGAAGCAAATAACTCATAGGAACCGGAGATTTATTATTAGTGAATGTCTACAGAATTTCCAGGTGTTAAAGTCTTCGTTGTATAAATTTGTGACTAGGAAAAAAGGTGGGCGATAGTTACATAATGTAGCGATAGGCCTTAACGTTTCTCACAGTTTATAACATTGAAATAGTTTATTAAAAACTTCTTGAGAAGATAATTGGGTCCTGCATGAGCACCCAGAAGCCAAAGAACAGTCAACCGAACAGTCAACCCCCATACAAATTAAGAAAATTCCAACAGTGTTTTACCGAAGATGCATGCTTTCATCTTGTTTGGCTCTGATTCACAACTAGGTACCATCGCAGTGCCATTTTATTAAAAAACCCTTAAAAGTTTGAATGGAAACTCTTTAACAATCTACCTTAGAGTCCTTATGCAGCATCCAGTGACCTTTGTCGAGAAATTAGGAGTGGTTAGCTTGCTTGCTAATACAGTTAGAGTTTCAAGACGATGTGAAGATTCACCTAATCTCAGTGGCGATGCAGAAACTAAATGAAATTGGTTTTTTCAACAACAACAACAAATAGAAACTTTTGGTTGGAATGAAAGTATGAGCACGTGAAAGGTTTATCTTCATCATGTCGTTATGAAAAGATTGTTATGTTTTTATATTCAAACTTCGCGAGATTATCGCCTTATCACATAAAAAACAATGTTGCTTTTTTAATATATAGAATTTTAGAAGTGCTTTGTAAAATTTTAAATACATATACGTCTGATTAAAAAAAGAAAAATGCAAATGGCAAACATATTTGCATTGTTATTTGTAAAACGTGACATACAAACATACCTGTTAAATTCTGAACAGCATACTATTATTTCGTATCACTTTAAATGTGAATCGAACCGAAATTATCATTTATAAAGAATGAGCTAACATCAAAACGTTGCGTAAGGTTCGCAAATAATTTCTCAAAATGGGCTTGGATGAATGATTAGAAAAACTGCAAGCATTCTTGCTACAACATTTCAGAAAAGAAAAACGATTTTAATATTTTTTTCTGATGTGAATGTTGTGACTGATCGAATTCAAGATAATTAAGAATTGATGATTCGTAAAATATGCTGGTGACACAACACACTTTACCAATAATTACGGTTCCCATTATTCGAAATACGTACTACCAAAAAGAGAAAAGTATAGCTTTCGTTAAAGACGTAATTACGCATATTTCCTACTGGGAAAAGGGTTCGGAAAAGGGTTAGAAAAAGAGAAGAACAGACACATAAAACACGGAAAGTCGGGAAAAGTATGTTATTAGTAAGAAAAGGGTTGTGCGGGCAATTAGTGAGGACGTACAGATGAAAAGATGAACGAGTTCGTAAAAGGCGGGAGGGTATCATTATCAGACTTGTGTCATTATTTTAATAATCAGTTCGATATATAGTTGAACCGCAACGAAACCCTCTTTACTGTTGGTATAAAAATATTCAGTGGCGTACGATAAAATCACATTTCCATATACAGGGTGCTCTTCAATTCATTGTTCATTTCACATATGCTTAAGTTCTAACCCCTAGAAATTTTTTTTTCGCATAGAATATTGGAATTCTTTGGGCTCGGTATTCCTGTATCTTATTCAGCAACCAATATTTTTTTCAATGCTCAGTTTATTATTTTATCAGTGTAACGGTAATCGACAAGCAAAATTCCTTTTTCAGTTAGAAAAAACTGATGCTAATAATTTTCTGAGCCCTAACTTACTTTAGAGCCGAAATACTGGGTCCACATTACTCCTTCACCTCTCGTTTTCATTTAGGATAATGGAAATATACTCATATCTCATCTGCAGTTATAAATGGACTATCTTGCATAATTATATAGTATATTTTCGGTATTTTTTATGTCGTCAACGAACATATAAAACATCGTCAATGTGCATCATCTTTAAGAGGCAGCAACCCCTCTTTCGTTCGTTCGAATTAAGGATAAAGAGTCCTTATGCACTAGTAATCGTTTGTAAATTTAATTTGGTATTACACCTTCCAAAACTAAGAATGTTATTACTGACCCAGCATACCCGGATCTAATGATCTAATGAACGAACAATTTATAGGTTGGGGTAAAGATTATTGAAACGTACGTCGCGTGCAAAGCAAAGAAACCTACATATGGGTGTTTTTCCGTACTCATTCCAAGGATATCTTCTCTTCCCCTGAGGAAGAGCAGCTGAACAATGGAGTGGACTCTCCTCTTCATCTTGGCATATTGGATATTAAACATGTTGCGTATGCCCATCGTCTGATTTTTGTCGAGATTTATGAGTCTGTCGTCAAGTATCTTGAAAGGTGCTCTGAAGAGGGTGTTTGGTATCGCGTATGCAGGTGGTTTTCAGCTTTCTACACAGAAAACTGTCTTTTGTCGACTATCGCAGCAGATGAGGATGTGTTTGTTCATGCAATAATTGCATATTGATTGTGGCTATCGAGTCGAGCTTCATAGTTTCCTTTGTTATAGACCTGTCGCTACAAAAAGCTGCTTCTGCACCCAGTTGAGTCTTGGTACCAACTGTAATAAAACTAACCACTGAGAAACTGTCAGCTCTCAAATTGGTACTCAAATGAAGCTAAAGTGTTGATTAAAAATATAACATGAAGAATAAAACCAGTATTGCATAGTCGTTTAGATCGATAAGGTTACAACTTCAAACAGACACAATCCATCCTGGCCAAGAAGAAAGTGCTGCTTTCTCTAGAACTACAAATTAGATCATTCAATAATATTTACACAAGTTAGGTACCCACTGTTGAGGTTAGTTTAATGAATTTTAAGACAATCTTGTAATGTATCATGTACTAATTCTTATTAGTTCTTTCGTGCGTGTGATACATTGTGAATTAAAATGATAACGCGCCACTGGAGAGCTCGTTAACCCGTTGTTGGTAACCGACCATGAATTAAAGAAATGCTCTTGAATAATTAAAACCTGTCTATTGGTAGTGCCGCGACCACGCAGAAGATCCTATTCTTAATCTGCCAGTAATTGCCACACGGCTACTATATATACTATATTAACTATCTGCGAAGTCGAGGATTTCTTATTAGCTACTAGGTGCATTTATCAGCATAGACGGGAATGGACCCACTAGTCTGCCGTTCATTTATTAAAATACATCGGTGTTGCCAAATCACCAAATCATATTTCAGTGTCACTATTGAGTGTTATTGTTTATTTTTTTAATCAAATTTTCATATTTATTTTACGTCTCTTGTATTTTTGTTTGAAGTTAGTTAGGCATAAGTTCGGCAACGCTTATAAATCTGGCAACGATGTCGAAAAGTAATTAAACGAAGCATGTTCATACTTCAGACAGTTGTGTCTGTGTCATGATAACACGTGCTCGTCAAGCAGACGCGTTTTCAGAATGAATAACCGATACAAGTTCACGCTTCAAGAAAGAGTTTGATCCGGCATTTCGGAAGAAGCAACCTTCAAGCTGAACGGTATAACATGTACTGGAACGACAAGCATCCTCACGTCTTCATTGAAAAAGAATTCAACCTTAAAAATTTGACTTTTCCTTTTTATTTTTAATGGTGCAAGTGGTACATGCAGTTCCAGTGATATTTGAGGTCCCCAGACATTACTCCCGTTGTTTGTAGTATTCAAAAGAAAACCTTCAGAGGTAATTGCAAGATGTCGACTCATTACAGAAATAAATAAAGTAATTATTCTAAATACTATCAAAGAACAATCACCTGCTCAAAGTTGTACTATTTGAGACTTTAGTTATCAGTTACATATTACCATAATGCATATCATATTATAATCAATAATCAGGAAATAAATTTGAAGGTATATAGGTACAATCAAAAAGTTGAATCCGTGTTAAGTTATAAAAAAAGTCTATACTAAATTTCCATTTCCAAATGACATTTTTTTCTTCGCTAAAAATTGAAATAGATATTAGTCAATATCTCAAATACCTTTTTAAAATCATTTCAAATTTCAATAGAAAGAAAGACGCGTAATGGATTACTATAATTCCAAGGTCGGTTAAACAACAAAGTTTTGAACGATCATAACGCATTTGTTGATGAAAGTCTATCCCTGGGTGATGCTGTTGGGCCTTTGTCTTCAATTAATGTTGGAAATACTGAGGGAGTTAGACATATGGTGATTACTTTGCACATGAATAAAATAATTTTCGCAAAAAGACTTGTATTTCAAAATGTTTAGAGTCAGCATCGTAAAAATGTACTGTAACCTTCCGGGGATAAAAGGCTCATGGCTAAAATTGTACAAATTAATTCCATACTTGAAAATGTATTACACCACATAATACTAATTACAAAACAACATTACTAACACTTTGTTGACTATCACTTACCTTCAGATATCATTTTCTTTCTCTAATGTTAGCTCTTGGTCTATATATACTATTGCAATAACTTCAGATCATTGTAGAAACTTACAGAGTTCACAAACATCTAGAACAATAGTTATTCAATAATAGATGGAGACATCTACCTTTTTTTATACTTTCCATTACATAAAATACGACCGGAGACGTCATATTTCATATGGCTGTGTACCCGTCGCAATATTTCATCTAATTTCACATAACAGATTGTAGGAGGTGGACTAATCCATTCTTAATCATCCTTCTCGTTCCTCCGGGTTACATTACAGGTAGTATGTTTCAAAGAAGTTAACATAATTATATTTAGAAATCTTCACGCAGGCCTTTTAGGTCCATAGCATAGAAGTGATTCCCTTCCATTCTTTCCTATTTTTTGCTTTCGTTTTCCAGTCCTGAATTCCTCCCTCTCTTAGTCTTCCATAATTTCTGCGTACTATCTTTTCGTTGGTCTTCCTTTTTTTCTTGTTTCTCCTTGTTCTACGCCCATCATTCTTTTGGATCTTATTATTTTGCTCAGTTCCGTTTCCCCAAATAGATTTATTATTTGTTCTTCTCAGCTGTAGAAAGTGATAGAATATACAAATATCTATATATGAGACTATCTAAAAAAGTTAGAAATGAATAATGAGGATTTGGCAACACCGTCCGATTTACCACACACACACACATAACGTATATCTTCCAAACCGACAACTATCCTTTAATTGCATAGCCTCTCTTTTCAAATAATTATTAATTGAAAGTTGAAACGGACATTTAACCATACTGAGAGGTTTGCAAACAGGATTCTAGGAATCTAATGACTCCGATCGTATCTAATCGTACAAGATACTAATTATTTTTGATATAAATGAGACAATTAAATTTTATGTGTTTTATCATTTATTATCATGAATATCATTTTCAGTTAAATAGTTTACCATTATGCAGAAAATATGTAATCACAACTGCAATTTATAATTCTATATATAAACTTTTAATATTTTAGATTTGATTCGAATTTTGAAAATATTTGTCGACTAAAAGTTGGTGATAGAATATGATAGACACAGCGTGAGTCTGAATGACTTTGCACATTGTAAAAGTCTGATAGGACAACTAACTGTGTCTCTTTTCACTCATATTGGATCATGATTTATCAGTATATAGACTCTTCCTAACCTTATATTGATATTCTCAGTGGAGGGACCTCTTTGACTTGCATCATATATTGTTTTCATCTCTTACCCATTCTCATATTGGAAAATCATCCTATTATATATTATACTGATTTTTTTTGGGACATTGTCTTTTTCACACATCTTCACATGCTTGATATTTCCATAGAATTTTATCCAGGACGAGAGGATTGCCATAACATGCGAGTCCAATCTTCGCGAAGATTGGTTTTTCCTCTGCTCTGTTTAACGTTCTGTGATCTTGAAAAGATTTTTCGTTGTCGTATCATTTGTGCCTCCAGGTCTCCTCCGATCTTCCGTCTTCCATGATTAGTACTACTTATCACATTAGCATTATTGTGGTCCTCTAAATTTCGATTAGTCAGTTAGCTTAGAGAATGAAACCTTTGATGTACTTTTTTGTGTAATGAGTTTTCTATGCCAAGTATCGAGACCAGTACATTAGAAAAGCTTTGCTTCATAATGACAGAATCTACATAATAACTCCCCTTATCTATTCATCAATTTGAGATATCTATTGAGCTCATAATAGTAGTGACGTTTGCCTATCACCAAGAGTTACATTTCAGCCATGCTTTTTTGGCTATTTCATCTAACTTTTTGTTATCCTTTCCTTCGAAAACCCTGTTTATTTAGAATTGATCTGATATCAATTGAACCATTTTTTCGCTCTTTCAATTTCTTCTGTAGAAACAGTACTTAGCCGTTATTTAGAAAAGTTCATTTTAAAGCAGAGCCTCTTGAGTTTAGATCTGGGATCTGTTACGTTGGAATTTCTGAAATCGATGTAGATATTTATATTAAACTCTTAATTCACTGCTACAATAACACCAACACAAAAGAGTTTTCGGACGCAAGAACCCAGCTTCAGATATATAACCCATGAGCAGATTACTAATCCTAACCCAGAGTTCAAAACACAATTTCTAAACGTTATGTTCAATTTTCGGTATGAATTTCTAATTTAAACCATGGTCTACAGGAACTTTTGATTTTTATTACTATTTTATGCGTTAATTCTTCTATGATATTTATTTAATTGTAAAAAATAGATTCCAGATGTTCAATAATAATTTCTGAAAAGTTTCTGAAAAGTCCTCATCACTTTCACCGTCTGGAGCGCATTTCGATAGTCCTTATTATTTTTCTTCATCCTTTAGGATGAAGTTTCGTACTTTCTTTTACTAGGAATGATTGAGATGTTGAAGATCAGTTTTCATACCATCTTATAAGTGTTCAACTAAGTGGTGGAGGTGCCTTTAGCAATTTTTATTAACCGGTTATTTGGTATTCTGTCCATATGATCTCTACACTCTCTTCTGCTGATACTGCGTCCTGTATTTTACATTTTTCTCTTTATTTTTTCACTGCCTTTTCGGAACAGTAAGCTACATCATCTAATTGATCTGATTTTGCACATTTCTATTGTCCTTAAAAGCCTCTTTGTATTTTACATTATAGTTTATATGAAACTTATAATAACCAATCTTTCCAAAGTCGTCCTATTTTGTTTTTTCAAATAATTCTAAATATAATTATGTCTGTATTGTGTATTGTTTCATTTCCTCCTCTAAACTCCTTAAACGACACTCGTTCTACCCTTTGATCATATATCGTGTATTTGGATACCATTTTCTCTGCACATATTTGTTGCTTCGTAAGAATATTTTTGCCTTCAGATATGATCGCATCGCCAGCATAACATAGACTCTTTTCATATTTTCACAATACTCACATTTAAATCACTATTAAATATATTTAAATCAACGTTGGCGTTTCTCGTAGTCTCTGAGGACTAATAATTTACATAATGCTCTTTGAGCTAATCCAATGCTGAACAAAATCTCTTCATTCATTATAGAAGGCGAATTAGCTTTAATCCATTTAGCATGACCATATTCTGTATGTCTACACATCATAGCATATCACATACCATCGTGATAAATAAATAATTCGCGGCAAGTATATCAAGTTTTCTTCACTATATGCATTCTTGTTGGGATTATGTACAGTTTTATGCTCCATTAAAACAGTCTAGACAAATAACATCGTTATCAACTTTGAAAGGAAATTTGATAGTTTAAACGAGTAGCTATGACAACATGGAATAAAGCCTTATTTGCATAAACAGTAGGTCATTTTGAAATATCCTGAGATATGTGAATTTAATCTCTTGTAGTTTCATTTAGAACAATAAATTAAGAATTAGGGAAGTGTTGGATAAAATGCGGTACTTATATCTTGCTTGTTAATTTAAAAAGTAGTGAGAATACATTCATGTTTCTAATATCAAGGTACACAGTTATATGAGTGGATTAATAACTATTAATACCCCATTTTATCGAACTGGTATGCTAAAATGAGGTAGTGGGTACTGTAAAATGGGGTACCTCCTATTAAACCGAATTAATATTACATTGTATATTTAAAAAATAAAAAGTTTTCAAAACTCGTATATTACGGACATTATATACAAAAATCACATTCGTATTGCTCATCATTTTCGTCAATCCCGGCACATATTCTATGTGCCCATCGTTTTTATAACACACACATTACCCAACCTTCACAGGATTTCGAATTAGAGAATAGTTCATTACAAACCTGACGTTTACCTCGCAGGGCGAGAACTTTAAATTGTTTCTTTGAAACAATCTAAGCCTCAGTTCAGGATTACGCTTAAGAAATGAGAACAGTTAACACTTTCCAGCCATCTGTTTGCCTCTGTTGAAATTGTGCGGTAGGTTGTTCCGCTCTGCAAGTTCAAATGCAAGACTTCGTAGTTTCCTTAATGTTAGTCCGAAAAATCTATTTTCCTTTTATTGCCCTGAGTTAAACACTGGTTTACGACTTCCTAAGGAACTTTCAATACTAAAGAAGAAACTAAAGAACAATCTCGTCACCTTATTCCAGAGATTATAATACGAAGGGTCAGATCATGTCCGAAGAATGCTAGAAAACAGATGGGTCTAAATCAAGAAATCAAACACACGGAGAACACAATGCTCAACACCAAAAATATGATGCTGGGACTTAGCGAGCCATTAAACAGGATAGGGTCTTATTAAAAGAAAAAGCAAAATTTGCAACTTCCCCTTTGGTCTTATAAGGGATCAGAAAATCTTCTTCAGCTACATCAGCAAGCCTCATACTACATACACCCGACTAAATACTATTTGATTACCGTTTCTGGTCATGGTAGTTTCCTCTTCCAGGACCAATGGGAATTATTTTTAAGAGATGGTGTTGCCTTGCCTGATTTCATCGATTTTAATATTCTGAATAATGTATGCTCATGAATGATGTGAAGGTATTCATAATGTTGTGCTTTTTTTATATATTCTCTACTTGTGTGGTAGGTTCTGTATTAATATTTCCACTTTTTTGTATCACATTTTTATGTTTTTGTTAATATCTTTATTTCATGGGAATACATATTTCATGGTGTAAGTATGTAAACAAAGGAACCAATTACCTCGGACTTTATTTTTAAGTTTAAAAGAAATAGAATATTTAATTGCAAATTCGAATAGTTGTTTCTTTTTCAGTACTCGTAAAATTTAATTACCCAACTATTCTTAAGTACACTCATTTCGTACAACGACTTTTTTCCAAAATTAAATCTTACATAGTAAAATTACTTGAAAATTTAGAAGTATATAAATGTTTTTATTTTAGTTTGTTAACTCGACATAAATCCATTCATTATTCCACAAAACAGAGAAAAAATATTCTTTATTATCAAATATGCACGTATAGTTTATATCATACAAACAAGCCAAAGTGTTCTATTCTCTTGGTGTGGTTCTGGGGAGCTCAGTCTTACCAGCTGATTAATTCCACTCTTTTCAAAAAGTCCAGAATGTGGGATAGTTCCAAGTGCCAAAGATCTTCATTTCCTATTTTCAGATGTATACTATGGAGCTTAGTAGTCTTTCATATCTGTAGAGAATGGATGAAGGGTTCGTTCCCACGTAGGAGTATCTGCACATTGATCCACTGCTAAACCTAGCATATCTTCAAGTCTTCCTTGAATGGAAATACCACAAGACTGTTGTTTATATTCGTGAATTGTTTTCACATTTAGTAGAACTTAATATTAATACTTTAATACTGTTTTTTCTGTTGTCCTGTGGCCGATTCCACTGAAAGGATCAGAACATATAAAGTGTTTATCCGCCAGGAAGTCGATCTGCTGTTTCATTTCCTCCCTCGCCAGTGTGTCCCGGAACCCATTAGAGGGTAACTTTGTTAAAATAGAAATAAATCTATTGCGGAAGAAAATTTCGTAACCGAATCGAAAAAAATAAAAGTAACTAGAAATAAGTACAGGTCTTAATGTAAGATCTTTGTACTTTATGCAATGATCAGAAACCCAAGATATTTTCTATCGTTGCTGGTTGGAAGTCACTAAGGTGGAACAACACAGAATACGTTTTTCCAGAAGAAACGACCTATTAAATTTTCGTAATTTTACTTGTGAATACCACGGCTGATTTTCTACTTCCGAAAATAATATTGTACTTGTATATTTGTGGGCTCTTTTTTTTAAATACCAGGTAAATATTTGTAAATACATACTATAATCGAAACATCTTGAAGGGTATATATGAACAGGCTGTACTAGCTGTACTCATTCACTATTTGTCTATAGATGCAGCTTTCTGAAGATAATCTTTAAATTTATTATTTTATTGTATTCCTTGCTATTTACTCCTCCTGATCAGCCTTGATTCTCCTTCGTCGGTGTTGTTTTATGTTGTTGTTTTTTCTATTGCATTGGCAAACTCGCCATTGTTCCATTTTCTCTACAGTAATTTTTATAAATTTGATGTTAACTTTGACGATTCTTTGCTTTTTCTATGGAATCCTTTTATGTCGTCCACTCATGTCAGTAATGTTATAGTTATAGCTTGGTTTTTAATAAAATCATTCACAGTACCAACAAAAAACGCTTTTGTGATTTATATAATAGTCTGAAATTAACTCATAAATGTTGTAAATAATAATCATAAATTTGTTTTTTCGTCTCAAAAAATAAGATTATTTGGTCATCAAAATAGGTATTTCTTGTGAACATATTCCATTGCTTGATCCCTTGTCGCCGATCCATTTCTTCAGATTTGAAAACAAAAAACAGTCACTCGTGTCTAACTCTGGATTATAGAAAAAATTAAGGAGTAATTCGTAGCCTAATTTCGGAATTTTTACCATGAAAATTGCACACGTATGTATCTGGTATTGTTTGTAATGTCTTTAATAATTATAGTACAATATCAAACAGTATGGTAAAGAATATCCTTGTTTAAGTTCTGTGTTGATGATGAAACTGTTTATTTGTTGGTTTATCACATGATTTTTCTATTGTCAGTTTGTTTAGCAAATACGCAGACACATATTTAGTGAAGAAAGATTCGCAAGGTTCATTTTAAGTAAATCAAATACGGTTAAAATAGTAAAAACTTTTTTAAAATCAAAAGTAAGCGTACCTTCAAGCAGATTAAGTGACACTTTTGAGCTTTAAGCTCCCTTTTGTAGCTGATTATTTGCTCTAAACTAATACCTCTACTTAAATTTGATTTTTGTCAATCGGAATATAACTAAAGGTCACTTTCAATTGTATAAGGTT
Source organism: Diorhabda sublineata (assembly GCF_026230105.1). Taxonomy (NCBI): domain Eukaryota; kingdom Metazoa; phylum Arthropoda; class Insecta; order Coleoptera; family Chrysomelidae; genus Diorhabda; species Diorhabda sublineata. Next base: position 21,311,460 of record NC_079476.1, read on the forward strand.
AATAAATATATTAACCTTTTAACCTTAAAATGTTTTATGTACCAAACTTCAGCTGAACCTATTCATAGACAAAAAAATTAATTTCTTTGTCGTGGGAAAATATGACTTCTGTCCATAGACATCTCTAAAAAAAGTAATAAATCAAATATTTAGTATTCCACCCTTAGTTGCACCCTTAAGAAACCGAAACGGTCAATACAGCCAAAAGTCCTATTAATCTCTCTTCGATTGTCATTAAGGTTACCTTAATGTATTTTTCATTGAAAATTTATTACTTTGATTGAACACTTGGATTGAAATTAATGTAACTAACACACGAAAGACGGTGACCACTACAGGTGCTTAATATATACGTGCATGTCTTTATCTATGAATTCTATTCTATGAATTTTGTCTAAATTACTTAATAATAAGAAAGTGAAAAACGAGTATCAAAGTTGTAATTATAAAAGACATTCCTAAAGAAACAATCACTGTAGTGCAAGTCATATAGGTATTTCCAATAATATCAATTTCAAATAAAAAATATTTTACTCTCGAATATATAGTCTATTCTTATGTATTATGAGAGTAATAAAATGATGAAGCATACGTAATCCATAGGTGTATCACTTCTTAATAGACAGTTAGAATATTTTTTAAGTTATACCTGGAAAATTTGATTATGAAATAACATTTGTTTAGATATAATGAATCGTATATCGGGTGTATGGTCATATTTTCATCTAATTAACCTACTTATAACTTCCAAACAGCTGATAGTAAAAAAAGTGCAGTTTTTTCTAAAAAATTTCATATTTCCACGAAATATGAAGAGGAGTGAGGATTTATTTTTACATAACCTTACGTTAATAATTAATAACTCTAATATAAAAATGACGATCTTGCAATATCAGTTTACGCACAGCCGATTTTGGACGACCTACACGAAATTCATTTTGTAGCAAAGTACGACCACGATTGAATTCGGAAAACTGGCATAACACGATGGCTCGTGATGGTGCTTCACCTCCAAAAGTCAAAGCGAGTTGATCGGCATACTGCTAATGGCTCAAACCATTTTTGATCAAGATAAATCTTCCAAGTGTCTGTAAAAATGTAAACAACTCAAATAGCACTCACATGATAACAAGTTCTGATTACGTTAACTATTCAAAACTTCAAACTTTATGTTTGCAATGTCAAATTTGACATAATTACATGAGTATCATATTTCAAAACTTAAGTAGTAATCCTCGTAGTATTCAATCAGGTTCGTCGTGAAAAAAGGGCACTACTAGAACTGGATAATCATTTCTTGAATGCTTGCCTCTGGCAAATAGTTATTCAGAGTATGTTTTATTACAATTAATGTTGATACTTATAATATTGGAAATAAATTACAAATTGTATGATCCTGCTTAAATTTTGTTCATCATGCTTCCATTCTATTTAGTTTTTATTTGTATTAACTTCCATATATCTAATTTTTAGGAATAGATTTTGCCTGGCTCTTTCTCTTTGCTATAAGTTTTGGGAGTTTTGTATGATGCTAAAAAGACCATTCATTCATCTATGTTACTTGGAAAACTGGATTTTGTTTGATTTAAATCTTGATTGTGATATAAACAAAAAAATGATAATAGAGAAAACTTAAACTTGAATTTTTTTCCGTTTCATTACGTTTATGTGTGTATATAAATAATAGATAACAGTCGACTATAATGTGAACTGTCGATAAAAAAAAACAGAAAAAGTTTATTCATTAAATCAAGTGAAAACGTATTTACCAATATTTAAAAATATATTTTTAACAGAACAAAATCCTTCTAAATAATTCAAGAGAGTTTCTGCTTTTGATGGACAACGAAGAGTGGTATATTCGGAAAAGTGGGCATTTGGGCAACGCAAAGCAGAAGGGCTCCCTAGGGACGCTTCGCACTGTGTCACCGCTAATCTGCAGAGGTAGTACGAATGTGGTCGCAACCAGTCGAGATCAAAGGGAATAGGCGATGAGGATTCCCTAAGGAAAGTAGCTACGGTTGCTTTCTGTATATATACTCTCCGTGCTTCTTACGATAATCTGCATCATTTTACAGCGATGATGGAAAAAGTGAAAAGAAAAAATATTTTTTTGTTATTCAAAAGAAAATATGACGATATCGGTCTGTCATACCGTTACAAGGATTTCAAATTTAAACTACTATCCAAATGAAAAATGACTACTTGACCTAAATATTGATTTATAAATGTATCTAATAAAGCCTACTAATTTCAAATTATCAATACGGATGAATTAATTTTAGATTGAATTTCTTTCTTTTTACAATAGAACAAACAAGACACAATTAGTTTTAATGTAGATATATAAAATGGACATAACCGCAGCGTTGCTCTCCGTTTGAATCATCGTCGCCTAAGGGCAGGGATTGATGATTTGGAGAATAACAGCTGAACGAGAGGTTGTGACGAAATATAATAATTTTAATAATGAAAACTTGTTTTCAAAGCCCTGTGAATCCCCACTCTATCCTTTACTGTTGACTTCCGATTAAGTAAGTCCTTAGTAGCGCATCCAGAACGTAACAGTTATATCCTTCATGAGTTCTTGCCTGTGCTGGAAATTTTGAGACAGAAAGTGTTTTAGCGTATCATATAAAAACAACATAACTTTTTTTTAACATTGAATATGAAAATTGGAATTCATATTAAGCTACAGATAAACTGAAGCACGGATTTTCTAATTATAATCCCAAAAAACTATGTATTAAATATACTATAATATTATAAAGACTTTAGGCTGAAAATAATCTAGATATGAGACAACTAGTACTGAGAATAAATAACCAGAAAAACTACAATCAAGATTGTTAGACTGCATCAGACTCAGTGGAAGAATAATTAATGATGTGAATAATACTTATAATATTTCTTCCACATCGTCTTTGATGCCAGATTACGAGGGTTGTCCATAAATTGAGGTTCCCAAGTTCTCACCCCGGGGAATTATCTAGAACGTTCATTTGTGTCTTAGTAGCCGTGAAAGATGAACATTCGATTCGATTGTCACGTCAGGTGCGAATTATGTTGTGAATCGTTTTTTGTGTACAAAAGGACTTAGCTCCCAGTGATTAACATTTCTTCCTTGAATTAAAGAAAGACTTGGGAGGGAAGCGTTTCGGAACTGACAAAGAGCTGGAAGAAGAGTTTGTAAGCTATCTTCGCGACTCAGGCATAAAGAGGATGGCACACCGCATATAAAGGTGCATTGATTCAACCAGCAATTATGTCGAAAAATAGAGCTTTCTAAGCTTTACCAACATGTATTATTCAATGCCAATAAACATGTTAATCAATGGGAAAATTCGTTGGGAACCTTATTTCATGGACTAGCTCCGTATTTTCATTGGATTTAGTTTATAATATTAAGAATAGCCGAAATTGTCATACAAAACATTTAGTAATAAAATTTGTTATTTGCTCAAATCAATCCTTAAACGTACATTCATTGTCTGAAGGCAATTATCGAAACGCGTGTTAGTGTAATTGTATTAGTGTGAACAGTAAAGTCAATGACTATTACCAATAGTTCTTGAAATTTAAACGTAATTGCTTGAAATTAATGAAGTATGGTTATGAATGTTACACTATGTTCGTATCTGTAACAGATCAGTGAATATTCCGTAGAATTTCATTTGAAAAGTAAAGATTCGTACATTACAACCATACAGCTGAAATTTCTGGAAGCGTCTCGTAGGTGGTATTCATACTGAACATACTGTTTACTGCTACCAACATCTTTCATTCTCTGAATATGTTAAGTTGGTCATTAAAATGTACGTTAGACGGTGTATTGGGGAGTTTTAGCAGTGACATTGTATGGATACAATGGATGTTTAGTCTTCTCGATGTAACAACAGTTGCCGACTTTTATCGAAATGCTAAATTCTGTTCTCTATTGCTCTAAGCTGTTTAATTTGTTTTATTGGTAAAAAGAGATAAATAGAATCATGTTGAAATGAACTTTTAAATTCGATGTCTTAATATTCTCCTAAAATAATATTCCTGAGTTATAATAAAATTTATCTTGAACCTACACTTTCTACTTTGCATTTGCAGTTATTCTTGACTGATATTATGAATTTTAAGTGAAAATTCGTGTCTTGTAATTAAGGAGTTGTTGAATACCTAACATAAATATATAAATAGTCGTGTAATGTGAACCATATGCGTGAATACGTATACGTTTTCGCGTCTTTTTGGTTTTGCCCATATCAATTAACACGATCTTTATTTATTGGTAGTTGTGAGTTTCTTTATATAATTTGCAAATCATGACGAGTTATGCATTTTCAAAGTATGGGTCTTGAATATTTACGTTTTAAGATATAAAAAGTTGGAAATGTAAAAATATGTCTAAAACGGAAAGGTGGGACTTTTAGTATACCATCGAAATGGTGGCGTCTGAGAGATACTATGGATAGGTGCTAGGAAAAAAACTACATTTTGAAAGCACGAGTATATATTTTTCATATTGACACAAGTTCTGGGGTATTTTGACAATCGTTTATAAATTTATTAAAAATTGCGAGTACCTCTAGTATCGAGATTGCGAACCTCAAAGCACGAAAATGATTTTTGGCTCGAAATATGTCAGATCCAAGCCATCTGTCGCAAAAAGAGTTTGTAATTTCCATTATTTAATTTTGAAACTGATCTTAATATGAATAGCTTTGTCAATATCAGTGCTTTACCTTTGAGAATCAAAATTTTAATTACAATATTATGTTTTCTGGTGCGAGATTAAGGACGAAATTTCGTTCAGCACCATCTAAGCTTGTTTCTACCGTACACGTAGTTAGCAAATTTCTTCCTAACTGTGCTAACATCGTTCTCTTCTTGACATTCCCCATTTTCCTTTTCTAAATTTTTTGATGCCCTTTTTTAACTAGAAATGTTCGTTTTCTCGTTTTCGCAAACTGTTATTTTCGGATTGCAAATACTTATCTTCTAGGATTTCGTCTATATCACATGCATCATCTTCGGCTTCATCAAAACATTGTGTCACATTTTCTTCAAAGTTTTAATCCCCTTAACCCACTCTTATCGGCGGAGTAGCCATTATATATAATGAAAAAAAAACTAACACTAACAGAAAAGTGGCGTTTGGCAGTTGCGGGATATACTGATTTTAATTTCCATTGTCTGTCTAAACTTTGTTAAAAATTCGAAAATGGAAGATAAGGAAACTGTTTAATCACTTAAGAATTACATGGCATGTTGGTATTCAAATAATTTACAAATTTCTGGTTAAGGTTTAATGTAGCGACTTAAGATTATATACAAGTGGTATGCATTATACCAAAATAAGAAAAACTTCTTTCTCCTTCATAATGAAAACACGCCCTGCAAGATGTCGCCACATCCACCTTACTCATCAAATATAGCACTATAAAACATCCAGATTTTTGTGAGAATAAACGAATCCCATTCCTTACAATAATAGTAAAGACAAAGCCGCACCATTTTGAAAGAAGCCTACTAGAAATGCTTCCAGTCAATGACTCAACATGGATACGTGCTTTTCTAGTCGAGAGCAGTACTTGAAGAATTTTGCTTTGTTTCAAATCAGCAATAAAACTTCCCAACACATCATTATTTGTGACGATTTTCCACGTATCATTTTCTATTTACCTTTTACTATATTTTCCCAATACTATTTACTTGCAAATTCTCGTTTTAGAGATCATATAAATTGGATAAATTATCTGATACGCTAAGTTTAATTGTACAAAGAGTAGGACATAGGGTTGAACATTGATATTTGCTTAAATATATATCACAAATCAACAACAATATTATTGATTTATCAATTACTATCGGTTTAAGTATGTTAGACAATATATCGGATTTCATAGATATCTTTTTCCTAGCCCAATCGAAGTTCAGGTTAACAACAATAATTTCTGACTTTTTTCCACTATACCTGTCTACCCTCTTCGTCCAACCTACCCTCTCCTAAAAATAGGACCCACAACATAAAACTTTTCGTTTAATTTACAAATACAGTTCAAAAAGTCGAATCAGAAGTCAACCAATCCAAATATTGGTAAACCGGTAAATACTAATTTCCAACCTTGATAAATGAACTAACTTAATTTTATTATGATCCTAAATCTCGCAGATACGGAAGTGCCTTTGTTTCCAAACATATTTCAATGGACTATTAATATTAATACTTTTCTTACTATATACAGGGTGATTTGTTGATACGTCTGAGCAGCCTGTGTCTCAGAACAGCGGCAAAACAATGCTTCGGTTCAAATATTTCTATTTATGAATCACCGTGTAGAGAGAAAAATAATGATGACTTATCAAAAAAGTAAATGTAAATGGAAACTTCGTGTCATTTCTAAAAATAATGTTCGTCGAGAATATTATAGCGTATAAAAACCAAAATGAAATTGTTGTAATTATTATTGCTCGGAAAAATTTTAACAATAATATTCAATTTGTACTTCATTATTTGTGAATAATTCCACAACTAAACAAATGATATGATTTCTAATATGCATCATAACTGCTGAAATTAATGCCCGCAACTATCAAATTGTGTTGACTGCTAATATATCAACACCAACGAAATTCGTAAACTTTTCTAATAAAACGGGACAAAACTTGGCCAAATAAGTTTATAGTCTCACAAGTATATGAATAGAATTCTTTATTGAATAAGAACGGATGTTGTTTTTGTTATATCACATTTTCTCCGTCTCTGACTGGTGATTTGTGAATTACGCCTGGTATGCTCCCACATGCCTGCTCTTGCTATATTATCCAACGATGCCAAATATATGATAGAAAACGTTTTATATCATTCGAACTAGATATAACAGGGATGGTAGAAGCGATCAACAATTCTTCCGTTTTATTACAAAATTGGAATTGATTAAAACTCCGAATAACAAAAATTGTGAATGAAAATAATTTACTCTGAAAAGCTCCAAACTATCACGTAACTATAACCTACTTCACAAACCGATAAACAAATCTCTTAATATCAGTAATACTTGATCTGTTCCTACTTTTTAGAAATAATATCATAATGGGATGCTTGGTACGTTGGATGCAAAAAGTTGAGTGATTTTGCTTGGGCTACACAAAGAAAGTGTAACCATTTACTCTAGGGCAGAAGAATGTTAAAATTAATCCTTTAGTGAACCCAAACGACATATTTTTACCATCGCTTCATAAAAAGCTCGGCTTGATGAAAATTATACCTGAAAGAGAAATTTTTAAATTACACTATTATAAAGGAGAAGAAGAAGCTCTTCTTCAATTGACATTGTCCCCGAAGCTGGAGTTACACTAAAAACAAATGAAAAAAACAAAACTGTATCAAACATCTCCATACGGATTCTCACAAATGCTCTGCCGTGCTTATTTGCAAAAGTACTTCATTAAGTTCGCAAAAAAGTACATGAATAATGAGAAAGTGCTAAAAATCGTTAGTAGTAACATTGATATTAAGTACCACTACTTTCTTATGAAAACAAAACTACAAATATAATTATAGAATCGTTTTAGATAATTTTATTTTTGATTATGTAAAATACAAGTATCTAATTGCCAAATATAAATTTAGCTACAGCATCATCTTCATAAGATCTTCTTGAAAATAAGATGGTAAATAAAGATACTAAAACTTTGTACACAACTCAATTCTTTATCTTGTTTATATAGGTGATAAGAATAGTTCTTATTATAACGAAACAGTATGTATAATGAGTAATATATTTCGTTTTGTATAATTAAGTACATATATGTAAAATTATAGATAGGTACGAAGATATTTCCTTGGTTCTACCGCTGCACAAAACTTGTTTGAAGCAATCAAATTTATCACACGTTTATCATTTGATATAATTAACAAAAATTAGATTCTCTGTAGACTCAGAAACAAAGATTTTGATATCTGAGACTTTTATACGTGTGTATTCTGACTAAATGTATTTGCATTGTTTTCTTGTTATTTTAATAACAAATATTGTTATAACGAAATCACAAGATTAGAGAAATCTTATAGGATCAAAATCACTTCGTAGATAACAAGACAGAGCAAAGAGCTAAATTGACAAATTGAAAATTTTAACTTTTAACTAATATGTCGTAGGATTAATTAATTACATTCTCAAGGAATTGAAATAAATAGTTCAACACAACAAGTAACATTGCACTAAATCCTAAAAAAATTTATATACCTCAAACAGTATATTGTAGTTCTTCATCAGCTAAGTTGTTGTTCTGCAAAACCCCCTCAGCTTTTTTCGACTGTTTTTAGCTTACATTTTCTGTTTACTTTTTTGGTGATATCCATATACGATGAACAACTACTGGGATTGGTCTTCATCTTTGTCTTAATCCTATTTTGGTTTTAAATACTCAACACACTGGTTATATCCCCACTTCATCAACTTTCACAATTAAACTGACAGTGTTGGGTAGTGGTAGTGCAAATAGTGTGTTCAGTATGAATATCAACTACTGTTGAAGAAATCCCAACTTAGGGTCTCAATATATTTGAAAATTATCAAATTATAATAATTTAGAAACTAATTATCAATCAGAAGAAACTTTAAAGTAAGAAAATTTAGCAACAAAAACATATAATATGATGTAAGAAATAAAGAATTAAAGAAATCTTTCTTTCATATATGCTTCGTATTATTTTATTCTTTCTCTCAGTTTTTTTACATTTTTTTTATGTACCAAATGCTTCCTGAAGACCTTCGAATATTAGATATTTAGTTATATAAACATCTTCTAGTTGTTTTATTGTGAAGAAATGATTTTGGGAGTTTCTTCTTAGTATACATTCAATGTGTACCTCTGACAGTCGGTTCTCTGTAGAAGTATCTGTACTTTTACAATTTTATTATATTATCTTCCCAGTTACATTCAGTAAAATTTTAACTATAGTTTTGGCATAGTTTTCGGTTTTCATTGCCTTCTGTCAGACTTGATTTATAATCTATTATATCCCAAATTCTTGAATCATTTTTGTTGCAATTTTATCGTGATGCTTCTCCATATTTTAGTTTGTCTATCTTTTGATTTCCATATCTCCGGATTTAATCCCAATTTCTGGTTGTTCTTCAGTGTTTTTATTTGTTTGGATGTAAAAATTAGATAACTTTGGGAAATATTCTTTTCAGTATGTCTTTTTCATTTCTTCCATTATTTGGTATGCATATTAACTTTTTGTAACATTTTTACTTCGCTTGTACCACACTTTTTTGTACTTAATTCATATTATAAAAAATCGTACTTTAGAGTTTGCAGTAATTATTTTGAAGGGAAAAACTATTTAAACATACTTCTCCTTGTTTCTTACTAGTTTTGGCAACGTCGCTAAATATTAAACGACAATTTAATGAATGACCTTGCTTATTACTCACATCCCCTCCCCCTCTTATATATCTGCTTAATGTTTCATAAATTGCGTTTTTATACTACCATTTTGCCGGACGTCTCTAGCATTAATGTTGCTGCTTTTTAAGAATGTGTCATATGGGCATTACCCGTTGACACACGAAAAGTTTTATTGATGTCCACATGGCTGAAACCAAAGATAGTCGCGTCAAAACACAGATCTTTACGATTAATGGAGTGTTTCATCTTTAGTCATTCAAATATATTTTTGATGTAATAAAAAAACTAAAGAGATTGTTTAGTTTTTTACAATTTTTCACATTTAATCTTATGTTTTCTACATACGAGGGTAGTTTGGCACAAATATTACTTCTCAATTTAAAGGTTATTTTACTGGGAAAAGAATTCGCGAATAATCGCGTTTTTAGTCTACAAACTATACTGTTCATTTATGTGTTTTATTTTCAATTTTATCCCTCTTTTTATGATTTCATTCCAACTATTAATTATTTATCCTTTACGGTGCTTTTGATAGCCCCATTTAAGTCCACTAGGAATTTCCATCTCCTCCAACATCTTCAAACACCTTTATGTCAAAAGCTGCTCATATATTAACATATATTGAAAATATTTCTTTTTCATCTTCTACTTTTCTTGCACTTAGTTTTCTAACTATAAATATAGGTACTGTTTGTCTAGCATACACGACAGAGTATAGCTAGTTATTAGTTATCTCAATGCATCTTAAAATAATCTTCATTGAACTCCATAAAATACGCGTTGCTTCTTCCTTTTCCTTCCTTTTCCGGTGAGAACAGATAGTAGTCAGAAGAAACCATATTAGGTGCACATTAGGCTAATTTTTCAGCATTATTTGAAAAGGTACAGGCAGGCGTATAATTGTGAGGAAACACAACTTTTTATTCAGAAAATGGGATCAATTTTTCTTAGGTTCAGCATTAGAAAGTGTTAGTAAATCAACATAAAGTGAGCCAGTCTGCAGCATTTTCCCTTTTTCTAAATATTGTACCCTCAGAATCTCAAAATACCTCTTTGGTCGAAAAACCAGATATTGCTACCTTTGGAGCATGCTCCTTAGATGAAGTACATTCTTTGGACTGTATTTTTAGTTGGGATGTAATGGCATACCTTAGTTTCACCTACTGAGACACTGGGATTTAGTTTATTTATTATGATATTTTTAATGCGAGCGAACTTTCAATCAGCATTAAACAATCACGGCCTCACCTTAGAAATATCTAATATTTACTTCATTAGCTGTCTCCCGTACTTTTATTCGAAGATCGATAAAAAGACAACGGATTTTTTTAACCAATTCTAAATTATAGTCTGTTTTTAAGAGAAACATATTAATAAAACCTACTTACCAATCCAAAACTAAAATTTTATTGGTTATTGGTTTTATTGGTTATACAAATAGTTCGCTAAGTGCTTCTTTCAATAAATAATGTCATGTGGCAACAAATCGAGACTATAGAAAGGGGGGTTCTAGTATTTTCCAATCCAATTCACGGAGTCACGTGCGTCCCAGTGTGTGATTTTCTGCTAAAAATTCAGTCACCTATATGGCTGAAATCATCTGTTTCATCATCAGGTGCCATTTGGAAAGCAAAACACCATTCATTCACTTGAGCCTTGACGAGGCACTCATCTCTGTCAATAGAGCAAATAAATAATAGTCTGAGGGTCGGTCTTCCAGTGTTTCCCAATCCAATTCGTTCAACGTTTCCATCATAAGCCGAAATGTATGCGGTGTGGCGTTGTCTTGTAGCAATATCGCACTAAGTATTGGAATAATTTAGGAGGTTATATTCGACCAAAAAACGAATAATGATGCGTTGCTCAATAGACACTGGTACATCCTTCACACTCATGACTATGAGTACACTAAAAAAGCGAGGCTACGCTACGGCTGTTCTCTAAGCTTTGTAACAGACCTGTCCAACATCCAGTGCAGCTACTTTCACGACACGAAATTAATCGCGCATTTATTTAAAAAATCCAGTTTATATTTGAACCACCCTCTTATATACGAAAGAGGACTTGATAACAACAACTAACGATTTCTGTCATTCCTTATATAAATAATTTGAAAATATGGCAATAGCGAAATTCAGTTTATCGCTTTTATTGTTGATACTCTAATTTTGTATCTATTGTAGTAAATCATTGAACTTTGTCTAATTTCCTTTTTCCATAATCGCGAGAACTCTTAAATATTTTTTCTTTCGCCCGTTCTCACATTATTTATTAGTAACTGACTCGAGTGAATTGTGTTATTTCTTTTTGGCCGGATAGATTGACTTCTTTGTATTGTTGATTTATTTAAGAATTGACATTGATTGATTGCATTAATGGAAAATGTATCAGTACCTTCATACTCATGGTTTGTATTTGAGCCCATAATATCTTATAAGAATGAATGAGGCGACGATTAATCAAATATAGTGGAACCATCAATTTTCACAACAATTCGAAGATGATTATTTTGTTGGACAGGTTAATAAAAATGATTGGATAATTGCTGGAAAACCAGTAAATCCGAAAGTTAATTATTCATTTTTGGTAGACACGAATAATAATGGAAATATCGAACAAAACGTGTTTGCTATAATAAATGTTGTTGTTTGTTCTATTTCGTAAATTATAATATTCGAGCATGAATATGGGAAATTTGATGATCATCAATTAGTTAGAAATATAAGAACTACAGAAATTAAAATAGTATATTTCCAACTAGATCACTATCATTTAATCTCGTGTAAGTACTTTGTTTATCTGGTATAATCCAAACCCAAGTTATGAGGGTGGTTCGAAAAAACGACGAACCGCTTAAAGAAAACGAAAACCTTATCTTGAAACTGCCATTATCTTATGCCAATATGCTATTAAGAAAATTGTGAAAATCCCTGAAACAAATATTAACGTTACCTATATTAAACCACACACTTACACATAGGCCAAACGCGTTCATCCCAAAATGCACCCCTCAAAGAACGATACAATCGGGGAAGAGCTTTCATCCACCATTCACATCTCTTTCTATTTCGTCGTCGGTCTTCCACGCTATTCGCTTTCCTCAGTACTTCCATCTCCATAGTGGAAATGTCGGGATATTTACCTCTTTTCTTCAAGATAGTGCCAAGCACACTCTTTCTTTATTCGGATCTAAAGTTCGCGTTGCGTGTGTGCAAAGTCTTAGCTGACTTATCGTGATTAAAATTGACAACTTTTTGAAGCTGTCCCTCCTCGAGATCTTCCCAATCCTGGATTTGACAGAATCTGTGATAGGTGGTTCCTCTTATATCTTCATTATTTTTTCTATTAGTCTTCACTGCTATCATTTTCTTTGCGTTAGAAGCCTGCCTTAGCTCGAATAGTTCACCAGCTCACCTAAGTTGGGGTGGGTCCTCAGTTCTTGAAATCTTGTTCATGATATCCATTCGACTTTTGGTCCAATTCTAAATCGATCTACTAGATCCTATTGCACCTAGTGGCGTTCATAGGTCCCTCAGACTGATATTTTGTTGGGTTGGAGCTTCTTGCGGCGAAAGGGTAGCCATCGTGGTCCTTCAATGCCAGTCTTTGGTCCAAGATAATTCACATTGTCTACTACAATCTTCCCCTTCTTTTGTAACAGCACTACAAATACTTGACATCTACTGCAATTATAATTTGAAAAAGGAAACTAATGATTTAATATCAATATTTATGCTACTTGTTGCCTACGTAACATTAAGTATTGTTTCAAGTTGAAAAAACTTGCCAAAGAAGCGCTCACTAACTCTCCAAATTTTTCTATAATGAATATATACACTTACTATGCATGATTTAAAGTGGAAACGACTCAGTTGAAGACTAGGAACGGTCGAATCGAGCTCAGAACCAGCAGAAAATGTAGAGTAGACAAACTAGTTCATTCAAACAAGAGATATACGAGATATTAGTAATGAATTGAGCATCTTTTCCGGTTTGAAACGAGAAAAATTTACTAACAGCTTTTTTCTTCATAATGCCACAAGTTGTTTTTGATTCACTAGATTTGGATCGCTTGAAGTCCAAATTTGTCTTACTCACCAAATTTAGCACTACGCTTTTCCAGTTGTTCCAGAATATGAAAAATGTGCTAGAAGGGAAACAAATAGTGTCATCTCTGGAGGTGAAACAGTTGCTGAAAGTTTTTTTCTCTGTTTATATCTGCTTTTTCTTGTCAGATATAGCATCATGCACTTCTTTCCAGATATGCGATGAATAGGAAAAGTTTGACACTATTTTTAGAAATTTGTGGTCTTCTCATAGTTGGACGCAGATCCGGCGTTGGGTTACATTTATTTGCTATTTTTCGCATTTTATAGATTCACTCGAAAATTTAGAGACAACATGGATTTAGACTCTACCTAAAGGCTCAAAAACCGTATGGAAGAAAGTTGGATTGTGATCAGGATTGTAGGGTTTGGTTTCTTAATGAAGATTGCATGAGGTAAGATGGTAAGATAGAAAAGCACTCGACTGATATATATATATATATATATATATATATATATATATATATATATATATATATATATATATATACAGACTTGCTCTCACAATGTTCCAAAAAGTATACTGACTATTCCAAACCAATGTATATTTTTCCTTTGAGTGATAAGCATTCAGTAATGGTTTATAAGTTGTCATTAAAATTTGTCAGCATCAAGTCTAATTCTCGTGATAAAAATCACCGTGACAAATTAAAATAAGCATTTGCGACGATTTACCATTATTCTGTGCAATTACTGTCCCGACATAGTTAAACAAAAAACTCCTCACGTGTAATTGAGTCGAAAGACAAGGTCCCGAGTTTCTTTTCTTTGAATACCATGAACCATTCATTCATTACCTTCAACTCGGAGGTTCATAATACAAGAAACCAGCTGTGTAGAATACAGTGGCGGAGGAGACATGAAGAAAGTCAAAGGTCCAGTAACTTTTGGAGTAATTTTGATCCAATTAAAATTTATTTAACTTTCATGTCTTTCTTATAAAAGCTCTGTATTATTGATCCAATTGTTTGTACAATTCAGTCAATAGGTAGCTACCGCAGAACTTGACTAATCTAAAATTAAATTTCTTAATATTCCTTTGGAAAGTACAAAACATATTGAAATAAACGCAAGTTTTCATTATTTATTAACAAAGATTAAAACAATCATAATATATCAGATAAATAACATAACCACTGTCATTTTTATTTAATGATGCAATCTCGAACTACTAATTTACGTTCCATCAAATTTTCTTGACGACATAGCCAACAAACATATGAAATAAATGAGGATTAGGAAGGAAGTTAGGAGGTTAGGAAGTCAAAACGAACCGTTACACCTACCAACACTCACAATTAAACTATCCGACGCTAGTTTTCATAACAAAGTAATCATCTTCAAACATTGAAGTGGACTATGAAGAAAAGCAATTTCCAATTATTCAAACTTCTTAATTGTTTATACCTCTACTTTTCAATTACTAATAGCGTAATCGGCAATATCGTAATTTTCTATCGTATCATATTTTAAATGAGCTAGATGCTCCTTTATCCGTACATCCCTAAATCTATTAGTTTGTCCTACACACTTTCCGTCAATCATTTCAGTTTATTTCGTGAATACCACATTTCGTGAATACCACTGTTTTCCTAACCGATTAATACATCGTTAGATAGAATTGTTATAGATTGTTGATTGATTTATAAATTAATCTTCAAGCTTACTCTATTGAAGATATTAAATAGGATTGGAAACTACTAGAACAAGTTTCTTCTGTTTTTCATTTAGACTTTGGAAATCAATTTTTTGTCTCTTATACCTCTCGATATTTAGTAGAAAATTAATCAAACGGACTTGTAGTAAGTTTTAAATATTTTCGAATCATTCAAATTGCCCAAAATTCAATTTTTTCAATTATTGTGATCGGCTGATGAACCTCAAAATATTTATTAGTAATCTCCGTGTTTTTTCTGGCACGATCTAAAACATTGTCAGAAAAGAGGAATGAAATAATTCTTAAACATGATAATTATGAAGTACAATAAAATTATTAGTGATAATAGGTGACAGGTCTAAGTGCAACTACTCCGGTTTATCTCTATATCTAAATTTGAACTAATTCATTCCAGTTGATTAAACCATATTTGTCTAAAAGAACCAAATAAAAATAGCCATCAAAATTATGTATATCATCTAACAGAAATACACCTTATATACATATATTATTGTATATGTGAAATCGCGATTGGAAATATGAGTCCGAGCATTTAGAAATATTTATATCAAATGATTCATCATACATTACCGAATTTCTCCCATATAATTAATTGATGATCTATTTTATTTTGCTAAACTATATCATGACGTGCACTTAATCTTTCAATAATTAAATTCGTGCTTATTGAATAATTGATGCCCATGTAAACTGTTTTCGATAGTCGGCCGGTCTAGCTTTTTTAAATATTCAAAACGTGGACACCGAGTTTTGGATCATTATATGTGGTTGCATTTTCGGTATCATCAGACCGGAACGGAAATAAATTGAAACCAGTAAATTGGTCTTCAAAGACGAGACAATTTTTTCACTAAATAATCGATAGTATCATCATAAATATTTGTTATAATATTAGATTCGAAATAATACGACGCATCTGAAATTTGTTAGTAGAATCATAATTTCCATTTATTAACATAACGAATGATTTTTTCATTCCTTCCAAAAACTACGTTTCTCTGAAACAAAAAAAAAATCGAAAAAGAAACAAGCAACAAAAAAAAACTACAAAATATATCCCCAAACTGAAAGGAACCTTTTTTTGACTGAACATTTATTTTTTTCATCGAACAACGTTTGGTCTCGTCCGTTTTTTATCATTTTTAGCCTGAAGCAGCGCAATCACAAACTCATCACCACAATCCTATATCAGGGCGAACGCGACCTGACAATAATATTGGTATGAATTTATGAAATTATTGTACTGTCTTTAAAAGATATATAAAATCTTAAATTAATCTAAGTTTAACAGTACCCAGATATTGATATATGAAAATGAAGCATAAAAAAAATCACACTCAATTATTCATTTCATTATTAAGGATACGTGATATATATAAAATTAACCGACATTTTGGTACGAACCTTGAAAATATTCTATTCCAAAACACTGACCTAATTTCATAAGAATCTGTAACGAAATTCGACCACCAATATCTTTAGATTTCATAGACGTATTATTTAAAACAAACATAATTTAGCTGGCGAAGCCTTTTCTTTTCCTTCTCAGATACTTTTGTTTGTGTAACGGAATCCAAAGATTCGACATAAATTATGCCTCTGCCATAAATGTCTAATACTGCCTTTACGAAAACTACATCAACTAGCATATTTTTTTCGAGAAACCTATAACAATAACATTATGATTCAGCTGGGACAAATACATAGACGTACATCTAAGTTTTATACTCCAACGTTATATCTCTAAAAACCCTCGAATGTTGTTATAGTGTTGACAAAGAAAACAAATAAAATCTTCTCTTTTGATACTTCAGTAAATAAATTAGATTTAATTTTTACATTGTTAGAAAATCACTGTTTAAGGAATTAGTCTCCTAAACCAAACTAAAATATCAAGTAATAAGTAGGCTCGCTGATGCGTCTAGGAAAGTACCACGAACTCATCAGTTTCTTCAATGTTGGTTGTGCAAGCAGAATATTCGAATTGACAGACAAAATTTTTTTCCATACAGGCATGAAAAAGCTTGATTGTATAGTATTGGTTATTATGAAGCATTTTTGTTAGTAGAAAAAAGAAAATTAATTCAATTCAATAGAAAAGAATGTTAACTAAGTAAATATATGTACATACAAATACATCTACAATCAAAAGATGCTTTTTCAGGTTCAAACATTTGAAATGAAGTATGAAATATATCCAGTTCCGGTTCATGTCCAACATCTTTCCCTTTTTAAACCTATTTCCCATGATTGGTCCAACCGATTTTCTTTCTTCTGTCGTCGTATTGAATTTTCATTTGTTTAGGTCTCTGTATTTTTTCTTATATGTTCAAACGTATTCGTTATTTTGGGTTCTTGTTTTTATTTTCTCGTTTTTGGTTTTCACTCTTATCTTTTCTTAATGCTTTATTTCTTTCACATTTTGACCCTTGTCGAGAAATTTCTTTTTGCAGTCCCAATGTCCATTATTGCCCTAGACAGTAGAGACTCTTCACAATTGAATAATTCTCTGTAAGTCGCTTGCTTTGAAGTAAGACCCATCAGGTCAAATCATAGGATTTTCCTTCGTGTGTTAAGACAGTTGTAGATGTGTCCTCTATAACAAAATATTCATTGTGATAGATTAACCTGGTAACTTACTATCACTATAGCTAAATCTGGTTCAATATTGAACATTCCTTCGCATTTGATGATTTTCAAACGATTTTTAGGTTATGTCAAAACTTTTGTGACCATGCTGCAGCCTTTTTTACTAGTTATATATAATGATGAAAAGCGAATTGGTATTTTTCAGCAATTTTTAACCAATGAGGATTATGCGTTTCAATAATACCCTGCAATCAGAACCCCTGATAGCCTAACTGCCCGACTATATTGATGATCATCAACTCTTCTTGCAATAATCACATCAGCTTTTTCGTTTAATAGATCTTCAAACCTCTTGATATGATAAAACATTGCCTTTGAGCTCTTTTTACTTTAATTGGGTGCCCACAAAAGACGGCATTGTTGATTCAGTTTTAATCGATTTCAGATCGGTTCAGCTGCTAATCAATTCTGTTAAAAATACAAAAGATATTTATGTAAAGTAAAAAGTATTTATTTTACAATTGTTTCATATTTTCTTTCAAATTCGAATCTCCTTATAAAAACTCGTCACATAACACGTCACAATAACCTAACCTAACATAACATAACCTCAATAACCTCTTGATAACCAACCATCTTCTTTAGTCTAAAGTAAAGACATCATCGTTAATTTGACATAGCACAGCAAATAACCAAGAGGTCAAATAAATGCTGAGAATCTTGCTGTCAGTATGTCAGTCGTTTTAAGAAGCTATGAAATGTTCCTTTGTATAGTTTTGATGTTAAAAAAAACGTTCCAAAGCCGCTCAACGTTAGAAATCGTCACTTCTGTTTTTGTTCCAATATTTTCATCGCTTTCAACAGGACTATTTCTGTATTATTTATATTAGCCCCTCAAAATATATTTACTTGATACGGCTATGATCTAACAAAAGATTAGAAATCCGCACAGTTAGCTACAAAAATATTTCGTGAAACCAACCACATGGAGAGACTTGAGTCTTTTCTGTTGGTAGACAAGTCCTTCCAAGAATTTTGTTGGTACGACCGTCAATCAATCTGACTTAATATCTCCGTCTCTGTCTCGAGCATACGAAGTGGTAGAACACTTGTTTGCATTTTAATTTTACCAGGAAATCGAGTGTGACCATATACTTGAAGAAAAAATATGTTAATTTGATTCATTCATGCTTATGTTTTTCTAAAATAAACATTTTTTTGTAGTGGTATCCATTTAGTACATAATCAATTTACTTGGAGAAACAGTTCTAATTTACATAAAAATATTGTTTATTTTTTATTTTACTTCGTTAAAGTAATTGAGGGGAAACTTTGAAAAGTGTGGGTTGTTAATTTTACTATTATGAAGTTTGACGTGTCGTAATGTATGTGTTTAGCCAATAATTCAGCTCTGGCTTGACCTATTCAGTGAGTACATTTGGAAGTTTCTAGTATATCCCCCAATCTTATCGAAACTTTCATCATCTTTTGTACTATTTCCCAATATTATCATCAAAGGTATGAAAAAAAACTTTTCAGAGCAATTATTTGGAGAGGAAATTCGATGGTTTATCTGATATTTCCGTTCGGTTAGTTACAATCAGATGGAAAAATGCAATGGAAAACAACGTAAAACTACCGATAAATTGGCTATTCCTTTTATTTCGTTTTCCAAATTGAATCACCTAACTAGCGGAGGTAATTCCATTTCCTAACTTTTTTTATCTACGTTATAGGGTTGGTTGCTTTCTATTTCTTCATTGGGTCATGTGAAGAGCCATTTAAATCTCCAAGGCTCAATTTTTTCTTTTAGTCACCAGAAATTATGAAAAATATATATATTATCTGGATGCTAGCAACTAAAAAGAATATAATAATGGTTTTTAATACTAACTTTTTGAAAATGTATACTGCACTTCGTTTTAATGTATCTAATTTAGCAAATAAAATAATGAGGGCAGAAAGATACTTATAGTATGAACTATACCTATTAATTATTATTACCTCAAGTAATTTATTTCTGCATATGAGCTTATTTTTCATTCTTCTCTATTTGGCTAGTATCCCCAATTATCTTTTGGAAGTTCACCAACGCTTCTTTTATAGTGTCGGTCTGCACTGTCTTGTTCAACAATTGTCATTCTGTGTGATGACGTTCTCCAACATTTTCTACTTTTCTCAGCCTTCTGGACTCATCGTTTTTATGTAGTCTCACGTAAAATTAATCACGATGTTCATGATGTCCAATATTTTTTGCGGTCCTGTTTCGCCGTATAGTTCATAATTCATAGGTGTGGGCGTAGACCCGTCGTGCCCCACTTGACGTTACCAAAGTCCGATGTCCTTTGAGAAGTCGATCAAGCGCTTTGGCTTGAACCCTTTGATGTCGTTAAGCAGGTTGTAGGGTTTTCCCAGGTGTTGAAACCGCGCCGCAAGGCACTCACAGATAACGTGGTATACAGTTTCGTCCTCTTCCATGCACCAGCGGCACTCCAGATCATCCGTGATGCCCATGGTGTTAAGGTGACGTCTTAGATGGTAGTGTCCTGTTAAAAGTCCGGTCACAAGTCTGATTTCACGTCTATTTAGCAGGAGCAGTTGTTTGGTGAGAGACGAACGGGGTCCATCTATATGGGCCTTCACTTGACTCATGCCAGGCGCCTCCATCCATATCTGTCGAGCCCGTCTTGCGAGAAGCCTCTTGAGAGACGTGATGACAGCGCTTTTGGCTACACCAAGAATGGCTTCTGGGTCCATTGGTGGGTTCACCGATCCCAGTCTGGCGAATGAGTCCGCTTCGTCGTTGCCTTTGTTGCCCGAGTGACCCAAACAATCTGGATCTTGCAACCATCACTCACCAGATATTGAAGGACTCTCTTACTTTCCAGCACTAGCCTAGAGCTTACGTATTGCACGTCCACATTCCATCACAGCCAATACCTCGGCTTGGAAGACGGTGGCGTGTTCCCCAAGCGAAAAAGATTCGCTTTTTTTGGGGTGTGCCCCGTAAAAACCTGCGCCATTCCTGCTAGAACGGTCTGTGTACCAAGTGGCTCAATTATTCAATATAGCAGGCTTGGAATCTCCATTCTACTGCTCACGATCAGTGATGGTGCCTCCAAACCCTTATTTTCAACGGTCTAAGGTGTTATTTGATCGTTGCCCATCGAAATGATATTGCATTCTGTGGCCTGTGCTCAGATTTTTATATGGCCAATCGACCCAGCCCGCAGTTCTTTGTGGATGTTAATGGTTCGAAGATCCAGAGGTGGAAGGTCTAGTAAGACCTCAAAAGCCCTATGCCGTATGCATGGATCCTGCGATACTGAGGCACGCAAGACGATTGCAGGGCCACCAAACGATGGCCCCTCCGTCTAGTTACTTGTTTCTTGTTGTCCAGTGACATTGAATGATTGTCTCAGCGTTGTGTTGGGCCTGCTTGTTTTACAACAAAAAATGTATGTAATATGAAATATAGAATGTAAGACATGTATAAAAATAATTAAAACACGAAGAATATGATGGCTAGACCATCTGTGAAGAGCAGTCGAAGACACAGTAGCTTTATGAATGATCTAGATAGAAATATTGGGTTCTCTCAAACACAATAATCGATTATAAAGGAAAAAATTAGAAATTACATTTGAAGAAAATATATTTAAAGCTAGAAATACAATTTCATTATGATTACTAGTCTCCATTTTAAACTTATCTTCAAACATATCATTTCTTTTTCATAAAATGATATTACGTTTGATAAACTGTATGTTATATTTTCTCGGAGTCATAAAGGATAATTAATTTTCACAAAAATTGAAGTGCAAAGTGTATTTCAATTAGAAACATCTCTATTATACCGGATACGACGTTTCTTCCGGTTTTGACGCCCGCACGAGTTGCTGATTACTTCAAAGGAAGCCGATAACATCTTTAACATATTTCAGTTGTTCACATTGTAACCGTATTTGATTTATTTTTGGGACTCGTTATGGTTTTTTTTGCACCCAAATTAGACGTATTATTTCGTTTCTTAGAAAGGCGTTCTGCGGTTACGTAAAATATTCGAACAATAATTATAGGTTCCTGGATAAATAATGCTTAACATTCTTGTTATTCTTCTTGTTAACTATATGGTTAAGGTGAGGAAAGACCACCAATATGTTTTATTATAGGTTGCGATTTAAAGCAATTCTATAATTTTACTATATAGTACGTTATTTGAACATAATGAGTACGCATATTCGAGTCATCATTTATTGAGAGACAATTCCACTTACTATACAACTATCAGTCGATTATGAATCAATCGGCGAAGATTCATCGGAGCTTTGTAGTTTCATAAAACGGGGGTCATTTAGGATGCTATAAAAAAATTTCATACACACCGCAAAAAATCGAGCCTCCACCAATTCTCCCAATCGTAGCGATCTGAATTTTTGGTTTATTTAACGTTTTAATTATAGAAAACCCACCTTGAATAGTTGATACCAAATGGAAAACCTATCTACGATATTCAGACCCCCAAATACCTGTATTATGAAACTTGCTCAATCAAAATCTATTGCTACTAATTTTAAAAAAATTGCAGGCAACTATGAGATTAACAGAATCTGATTGACACTGTGACAAAGTCACGTTTGTCAAAGTTATGACGTCATCAATATAATTTCTATGGGGGTCACATAACAAAAATGAGAAAATTTAGAAAAATCATAATAAACTGGATTTTAGTCATAATTTTTAAATCAACTAAACAATATACGAAACCAAAATAGAAAAAAATCAAGGGTGGTAAGAACAGGTGAGCTAGGTGGCCACTCCATTAAACCTCTTCCTCCAGTCCACCCTTCTGTAAACTGGTTATCAAAAAAAGTCGAAATTAAGATCATATTGTGGTGGTGCAGCATATTGCTGGAATCAAATACTAGGATCATAGTTTCCCTGTTATTTGAATCCGGAAATGCCCCAATTAGGTCCAGAATTATTGCGTTATGAAATCATTGCAAATATTGCACAGCTTTCGAATTTCTGCCAAATGAAAAAGACCCCGATGATTAATTTTTCAGGAGCGATGGGCAAGATTTCAAAAAAGTCAAACGCCTATCTTGAGATTTCGTGAACAACCTGAGCTTTGTATGGGTGCAGTTTTTCTTTACAAACTTCACTACAAGCGACTAACATTTTGTTGTAAGGTACCTTCTGTTGTAGTTGCGTGTAAGACTTCCAATGGAAAACTCAATTGAAAATTGAGTTTATTTTGTTTTCTATTAAATCTGTCAGTCCCTTCTTATGTGACATTATATTATTTTTGAAAATTATGTATGTTTTATTAATTTTGTATATTATTTTGTCAAACTGTTTATAATAGAATCAAACATCAAATTTATGAAAATTTAATTAAAAAATTCTCGTTATTCAATTTAAAAATATGAGATGAAATATTATTGGAATGTTTTCAACACTACATTGGAAGGCAAAATAATTGTTTATAATAATAATAACGAAGCTAATCATATATAATTTTGTAAAATAAATAGAAAATTTTTAAATAGATTACATGAACATACCATATATTAAAATATTAGCTATAGAAATAGTTTTTAATCAACAATCATTGTTAGTAAACAAAATATTAGAATAAAACCATTGATCAATGGTATTGATTACAAAACAAATAATTCCAATGGACTGGGTGATGGGAGATTTATTTTTATATCTAAATCAGTGCAATGACAGAATATGTTCAGGATATATACCGCGAACAAAGCTATACATTGAAAATCAAAATGGCGATTTGCCGGTGAAAAACGTGCTAAGGATTGTCTGAAAAGTCTAACAAAGAAAAAAGCATTTTTTTTTCATAACTCATTTCCTTTTTTTCATTTAGTCTCCTATAGTTGCTATATGTTTCATAGGCGTTTACGTATGTAATAACGTCTATCGTTTGATGAAAATCTCTCTGTTGTTAGTGAAATTCAAGGTTAGGAAACAGGAAAAAGTCGTTGAGAACCAGATCTGGTGAATACGGTGGCTTGTTAACGAATTCGTTACTCTTTCGGGAGATGAAACCTTTTCTGGGATAATCGAACCTATTCTGCGCGGTATTTCCTCTTTATAATACAGGGGGTTTGAAAAAGTTGTATGATTTAATTGGAAAAATTCGTTGGATTCAATCAATCGCAACGCGTAATATGTTTGTTAGGTTCTGAGAAAACCTACCTAACCGTCTAGTTCTTTAGAACAATTTACATCGAATAACAATATACTATAATAGAATGGGTCTGATTTTGTGCAATATGAAAGTTGTTTCTTACAAGACAGCGAACGACTATTACCACATTGATTGTTGTAAGTAAGGGAATAAGCTACAAAAAAAAATGTTCAACATATTTATGCCAAAAATTATTGGACTTTCAACCAAAAAGCTGTGATATTTCTTTAAAAACAAACCAAGTGTGGTAAAAGATATAGTAGAGATCTCGGTGAAGAAAACCTAAAATTTTATTTTATAGTTGGACAATCGATAAGATTAATAATATAGATTGAATTGAATTTACAGTTAAGTAGAGACAATTATCTAGGTACAAAAAACAGTTGGAATGTATATAATATAATATAATATAGGAAGCGATCAATTTGCTTATTTCTCGACATCGATGTTTTCAATATTTATTTCGGTTTCAGTATACTCAACCTTCATATTATCCGATATCTCTGACTAAAAGACGTTTCGAAAAAAAGTATACCTGAACGAATAGAATGCAGATTATCGCTATTGATCTAAATGAAATAGGTGGGCAGTAAAGATATGTCGAAAACAAAAAGTCTTGGGTACCCTTTTGTGGATTTTTTACAGGTGTTGTGACACCTAATGATGTTCGATGGGATTTGGCGGTCGGATTTTGGATCATCCATTAAAGATTTTAAAAAAGTGAACTCAACAAAAATATTTGAATTAAGAAGAAAATGCTCTACGAGGTGATTAACGAAATGTAATAAAAAATAACGTTCAATTTTTCTCGAAAGAAAAATCATAAAAAACTTAGTTTAATATAATAATAAGTCTTACTTTTTCTATTAGAGATATTTTTGTACTAACATACTGCTCCTCAGAATTAACGTGTACTTTGTGAAATGGGAAAATATACTTGAGAAGAATATTTGATTGCAAGCAATGAAATTAAAATTGTAATTTTGAACTGAACCTCAATACTAAACTAAAAAACACAACAATTTTTGAATACATAATTTCACTGATCACATTCAATGATAATATTTTTCGTTATTTCTAACGCTATTAAGAGTGATGCATTGCGAAAAGATTCTATCAGATAAAGAATGTGATGACCTAAGAGTACTTCAAGTGCCACACAACCAAGTTATAGTCTTCATATTGTGTTCCGTATGAATTTTTGAAAATGCAGGTTCTACGAAATGGTTCCAAAGCAAGTACCGCATTACACCAAGAATCTGTTTATAGTTAAGTAAATATACGGCGCCTATATAAAGAGCTCTTTTTAACGTAAAGCATTGTAAGCAACGTCTTTAGTTTGGGAACACTAAAATTGAATCTGCTTAGAATATATCTTGCAGTCAAAGGTGAATATGCAATCTCTTATCGGAATGACTACTTTGTCTTCGTCCAATTTCAAGTTCGCCCTCTGATTGAAGATTTAATCAACTTTTTCGGTCAAACGCATACAATAATCTATTTCGGATTCGACCTAGTCGTTTTAGAAGTGTTTTACCTTATTGTTTCTGAAAATTTGGTTAAATAAGCTTCAAAAATGAACTTCGTTGAGGAAATTCTTGAGATATTTAAGTTCATCCTTAATATTTGTATTTATTTTTCACTTAAAACGCTACTTAGGTGAAAATGATGGAAAAGAGTCAAAAGATAATGTCAAAAATAATATGAAACGGTCATGTTTTTTTTAAAGCTATCATATGGCATCCATTGAAACATTTTGATAATTTATTGGGGATCTCTGACTTTCTGGCATCAGCTCTTCTGAGGCTATTGTTGGGTATAAACCTCAAATAATCTAATCCATCTGTGTCTATTCAATGCGGCATTCATCCAGGTTGATTGCATTCTTGAAATTTGCTGCAGTTGATTATTCAAAATTGGTCTCTTTCTTCAATCTTTTTATTTTTCTCTATGCAATGAGTATTTAATTCACAGAACGTGCGCTAAAATATTCTAAATAACCATTTTTGACTGAATTATACTTTCCAAAACCTGTTCAAACATCAATTGACTTGGTATGACCATTGTAGAGTGCTGCGAAAAGATTCATTCCTCGAATTATGACTTGATTTAAAGCATATTATTTCTATTGTAGTATCTTGTATCCGTTTACAGGTCTACACTTGTTTGCAATGTCGATTCTAACAAGTTGTTAGTTTTTTTCGTCAGAAATACCAACAAAGAACTCGTACGTTCATTTACGCTCAGAAATTTTTACTTATTTGGACTTTATTTGCTCGTTTACTCATTGAAAATTCAAATTGGGAGCATTCTAAGCATTTCAGTCATGGATTCATCGGTATATTAGGAAAAGATTGCTTGTTAGACTATACTGAGTGTAAAAATATAAATAAGGCATCTCATCAATTCCAATATATTCGTGTACACTACTACAAGTACAAGGCGTGCTATAGTTGTTACGCCAACGATCTCACATACAAATGTCCTATTTATAATAAATACTCATTTATTTTTTATTCACGACAGTCTTCGTGATTTTATTTATTACAAATGTTCTGAATTTCAAGAACAAAAAGATTTTGTAAAATGTTTATATAATATATTAGTAATTTGAACAAATATTTTTCCGAGAAGCAGCGAATATTTCAAAAATAATTTCCGCAACTTTCTTCATAATTCACTTTCAAAAATAACCCCTCGGTTCACTTTCAACATACTTCTCAATTTCAAATAAATAGCCTATATTGTATTTCTTCGATTGTGTTGAAGGTAGCGTGCGAAAAATTATTTTTTGGTAGACACCGCATTTACGAGCTATCATGATAGTAATGGTTGTTCTAAGATTGCCCTAAATCGTTCCAAACAATTGCGTTGGAGGAAAATTGATTGTTAATTTGCATCTTCATTGATAGCTTATCAGTTTTTACTAATCTCCTTAGGCTCTATCAAACATATAATATTCCATAAGAAATTGGTGATGTTCTTTAGTTTTGCACCCCGATAGCGCCTGTCAAAAAATTGGATTCAGCATAAATTTTGTATTATTAAAAAATGCATTCAAAATGATATTTCAATGTTGAGATTCGATAATTTCGTATATTTGACGGGACAATTATTTAACGGTTTCTCATTTACGACTGGAATTTTTAATCGCAAAAATAAAAGTTGATCTGAGTTGTGCTGGAATTCTAGAATTAGATCATCGAACAATCATACAAGAACAACCTTAGAACAAATCGGAACAACCATCAAAAGCACGATATCTCGAAAATACGGTGCCTGTCCAAAAATATTTTTCGCAAACCTCGTGAAAAATAATTTTATTAGACAACGCCATCTGGAAGTTGTTCGTTCTGTATTAATTTACATACTGAAAGTTGCGTTTTGAGTGTTCCATGTAGTGAAAGTGACAGTTTCGTATTGGAAACCACTTTCGGGATGCTCTGGAGTAGACAACTTTAACTGCCTTAAATATGACTTTAGCCACTTCAATGTTGACAGTTGACAGTTTCACTTCGATGATTTTGCATAACCTTGAAGCTTATATAGATGACTCAATAACAAATAAAATTGAATTTGCTAACAGAATACTTTCTACCACCACAAATACAAATCAATCAACAAATTCTATCGAAGACACCCACACATTACAAATTGTGTGGAAATCTACAGAGATTCCAACAACATCTAGTAGAGATATACATATTTCATCTGCATCCAATCCAATAAATATTAATAATTGTACAATAAGGTATAAGGTACAATAACATTACTTTTTGCAAATAAATAATAAATTAAATTGACATTGCATATATCATTGAGTACATTATATTGTTCAATAAATAAAATGTTTATAATTCTCTATTATTTATTTTCTTTCTTCAGTGTAAATGAAAAAGTTTTGGATCTTATGCGTCGTCTAAAAAATGTTGTGCACGCCGCGGCTAAAATACGACTTTGTTGGAAAGTAGCACTTTCAGTCCTTGGCATACAAATAACAAATAACAAAATAATTTTTTTTGAACACACAAGCACAACCTTTAACAACCGTCAAAATATTTCAAAAATATCGAAAAACTAACAAAACCAATTAACTCATTTAAGAAACTTTTTTTATTTTATTACCTCACAGTTATTCAATATTTTCTTTGTTATTTTTTAAATCGATGACTAATAATTTGTATTGTTTCATCTTTTCCTTTGATGTTAAAAATAACAAACATCGTTGTGTGGTCAACAGAGTTGTTCTACCTTTTGCGTAATTACTGGTCTCTCTTTTAACAACCTAATAATTTACGTGTCGTCAAAGTGATTTTTTGGTGTATCAAGATAAATTTTAAACGCATTTAAAAACTTATCTACTGAGGAAAATCATCACCTTCAAAATTTCATTCACATTGGTCTACGTTAAGATGCGTGTCTATACATTTAAAAAGTATAATTTGTTGTGAACAAACGTACTTATGCAAAGATGAATATGTACTTTAATTGTTATTACGATGGATGATTCCTTTTTTCTGCCTCTAGCCTACTTAGAATAAAAAAATGGCAAGAAATCATTTTTATTTTTTTAAATTAATCTCTAATGAGACTATTAACACCTTATTCACATCGTTGTTCCAGCATATTTAATGTGTTTTTCACGTAAGGGCTTTTCAACTAAATTGGCATAATGAGCATTTGCAATTGTGTCTCCTAAAATACGGTTACCATGAACCTACTGAAAGTTGCATATTGAAATAAAATGTCCCAACATTCGTGTAAGTTAACTGTGAATAAAACTGCTTTGTTTAAAGTTGTACTTAAACAAGTAACATGTTAATATCTTAATGTATAAATTGATGCCAACAGCTATTGTAGGTTGACGCCAATGTTGTAAAGCGTTGGCGCTCGTGCTGGGAGTTAACCGTCCGTCGTCGGTTTTTTGAAGAAGATCAAAGGGATTTGCCTGTTTGATATTCAGTCATTAGACCTCAAGACGTTTAATCATGTAAATAAATTATTATTGAAAACGGCTCAGTGTTAGACAAAAGAACTTGTTTTGGAATTTCTAGAACTGTATCAAACTGAACCGATTTTATGGAGCACCTGAAATTGCCAACAAAAAAATATGAAGGCCGTGATCACATACAAGTTGCCATGAACTGTCAGTTTGCAATTATCGAACTAAGGGGAGAGTAATTGATTTAGAGACTACACACCAACAAACAAAGGAATATAATCGAACCAGTGCATCGACAACTGACCTATATACAGCAAATTGGTTGGCATTCACTCTGTTTGGTACCAGTCATTCTACGAGAACTTCTATTTTGCAAATTCAACATTCGTCCCAATGTGTGGACGTAATGCTATAGCCGGTACCACACAATACGTTCAATGCTTCCAACATTGGTATGATTGGTATAACTACTTGTCTTCTTACGCGTGAATGCTACGTGTTTTGTATGAAAAACTAAAGTTCAACATTATCACCCAGTTTATTTTAAAAGAATTTATATCTGTTGTATGCTGTTAATCACTTTATTGTCATGTCTTGATTTCTTCAAGTAAGTTTAGGTAAGGTTGCAGCTATCGTCCAATGTTCAGCCAACGTTGGAAAGTGAATGTGTGAATCGTGTAGTACCGGCTTATCTGTGTTGGTAAAGATAGTCGAGTCGACACATTCCGACGTATAGTTTTATAAAAATTTATCAGCACTATTAATCAATATTTGGTATATATTAAGAAGTGGGCTCCATCCCAAACTTACTCAAAAAATTTTTTGCTCCACTTCAGATCCTTTTAGCTGATAAAATAAGTTATGTTAAGGGGGAGGTAATATTTTTTCAACATTTTCAACATAATTTCAGTTTATTATATCATAATTTGTTTATACATCAATAAAAACTTATTTTATTTATTATATGAATGATCAACAATTACATTTAATATCATCCACGAAATTATAAGTATGATTAACTGTCACGTCCTTGATACTCATAATATTAAATGGAAGAAATACATAAATATTTCACGATGAGCTTCCAACGATTGACCTAACCTAATTTAACCTAAGCTTATCTAACCTAACCTAACCTATCCTAACCCAACCTAACTTAACGTAACCTAACCTTATGTGCTATTGCTCTAGATTACCGCGTATTCTGATATGAGTGGATAATTATTGACATTCAGTATGCATAAGATAATGATTTTTATGACGAAAAATATGTGAAGCCCCCGCCACCCTTAAAGTACTTTCGGAGCACTAAAAAACAAGCCCCAATTCTAAATAATTACCTCAATATTTTATAGCGGAAAAAAATCGGTTTGTGTTATGGCACGAATGAGTTGAAAAAATAATTTTATCATCCTTGAAGAAAATGATTTTGATGATTGATAGGAAATTTGGCAATTAGACTTGTTTTTGTGTCCTGCAACCAGGGATCGAATGTTGTATTTAAAATAAATCAAAATTAGTATACCACATATTGAGTGTCAATTTTGAAAATATATTTTTGTTTTTAGCATAATCCATAGGTGAGATAATCTTGAATCCAACAGCTTCGCCTCGGATATAGATAAATATATCATTTAAGCGCAACCAATGCCACAAAAAAACTAACTTAACTGTATTTATATTACTCCTACTTTCAACATCAATCAAGATACTATTTGAATAAATTAATAGTAGACAACAAGTAAACAATACCAAATGAAACGGCTTATTAAAACTATGCATGCGTTTCGTTCGTATTATTAGGCCAGTAGTTTTATATTGTTATTCGGTACTTGAGAATAGGTTTGTTATAAAGTTTGTAAAGACACATGTCCAAACTTATAGATTGGCATCAACACACAGCCAAAACTATCAACAATACAATTGAGAAATCATAAATATAGATTTATTTTGAAACGTAATATGGGATATTTGAATTTTTCATTACTACCGGAGTTAAAGTCTGTCAATTTCAAGTTAGGATCTTCATACGTTGTGTTTATGCTAAAATTAAAAAAAAAGACTACATACTAGGATGGTCCCAACAAAGAAAATACAAAATATCTGAAAAAATATATATATTTTTGAACTTAATCTCCTTTTAGCACCATACATTTTTCCCAGTTATTTCAATAAGTTCGATACCTTTTTTTATAATAACAATCGTCAAAATAGTCATTAACTGCAGACATCACCTCTTTGTTGAAAATCTTTGAACACCGAGCCATTTTTTCAAGTCTGGGAAGAGAAAACAATCCGACAGGCTAAATCTGGAAAATAGGGTGCATGAAGTAGCAATTCAAACTTTAGTTCATGAATTTCAGTCATGGCGTATGAGAAGGAGCATTGTCCAAATGAGAAAACAATTGCATTGAACTTTTTCATTGTGCAATATACATAGATTACAATATTTAAAAAGTTACATTACTGTAAAAAATAAAATCTTTTATCTCTCAACATTATCTCCTTTTAACTCTACACATTGAGTCCAACTAGTTTCCAATTTTTTCACACCACCTAGGAAATTATCTTTCGTAAAGAACAACATTAATTGATAATATCAAGAAACCAGCATAATATTGCGAGCTTTTCATCATCATTAAGTTATCGCGACGCCTACCTTGCAAATAGTTTTTTTTATTCATAACCTTCTAATTTCATTAACCATTACTGGGGAAGTTACAGTAACTGACCTTTTTAGTATCATCCGTGTTCGTATTGCAACAGACAAATTTTACTATAGAATAATATATACTTAAGTTTTCTTCGGTTTCTCTATTTGGTTTTTCACGTAAGATTTTGTTTTACGTTCAATTTACACTCGACTTTCTTTTTGCTCTATATTTACCTAACAACGAAAACAGTTTTCTTCTTATTTGAATCAAACTTAATCTATCTGTCAGATTTATGTAAAATTTTGACAGATTATGTCAGAAATATCATTCTTCTACTCGTATGCCCTCGTATGAACATGTAAAGTGTGCAATAAACGTAACGATAATTCAAATATAGTACAATGAATATAATCGCAGGAAATCTCATAAAAAAGAAACCAGTACAAATCTGTCACAATATTTATTACTAAACCTTATAACCGACCTAAAATTTTAACAATGTAAAATTGTTTCCTTGAAAAAGAACGTGATCCTTTGTAATTATGTCACTAATTCGATTATTATATACAACTTTATATACAACCCACTCTTCTCTTTGAGGCTGTTAAATTGCACATACTGTTTCGTAGTCTTTCACATCTTGAATGTATGAATGAAAGCCGACATTAACCGTCTACGTAGGTATATAATCGTTTATCACTTCATTAATTCTAGGTACATAATTATAAGTTTCTAAAAAGCTTCTATATATATATATATATATATATATATATATATATATATATATATATATATATATATATATTCTGTTTTAAAATTAGTTTTTTTATAAATTTTGAAAGACAGTTAAAAATTTGACGTTTCCATTACTTTCAGTCTTCAAAAATTATCATAATATGATTTGACATTGACATTTTACGTATTTATGTTAATCAATAGATCACCATCTTATGAATATCAAAATAAATTCCAAATGGAAATTTATTTTAACAAGAAAACTTAATTTTTTCTTAGTTTTTGACATATGTAAAATATGTAGCAGATATTTATCAAATTATTCGTAGTTTTATTAAAATGTATAAAATAGATCTGTAAATTTTACTCAATTGATTCATGATGATTATTGATAACTTTCTCGTCTTTACGTATGTGAAAATACTATATTATATATAAAGTACCATGTAATGATTGTGACGCTCTCTACATAGGGCAGACATCTCAATATTTAAAAAACAGACTAAAAGGTCATAAATAAGATAAAAAAAATTAAACTGTATTAACGGACCACAAAATATCAAAAAAACATACAATCAACTACACGGAAAAGTGAATCAATTTTAAAATATCTTTTCGTTCTTTTATTGCTGTAGACAGTTTCAGTTATTTTTAAGGATTTGTTACTATGTCGAGGTACTTTATATCACTTATAAGTATTATAACTCTAAACAAAAAACACCAATATCTGTTAACTGTTTACGAACTTACTATGTAATGATGTCACTGCACCGCCATATTGGTAATGACCGTTTGAGCGGGAAGTTTGAACTGAAAATTTTTAATCTTGATTTCCAATAATTTAACCCTTCCGGTAAATGAAAAGAATTATTTCCATGAAAACCCGAGAAAACGGACATTACAAAACATTTTTCAAATTTTCTTCTAAAAAACTGTTTCTTTTGTGAAGCATAATAAATTTCCACAAAAAATTGAGACAATTTTTATGAACATTATTCTTTAACGACACGGAAAGAATGAAACAGTTGCAGATTTCTGTTCATTCCAAAATTATACCGGAGTTGGTACAACAAATATAGTAAAAGTTATTTTTATGTCAGAAGGCGTACATTTTTTTCACCCACACCCATTCCACAGATCTATTTCATTTACTTTTTAAGGCGAGAAAGCACACCACAAAGTAAATAAAAAATATATAAAAACTATAATAGTATCGATACTTTCACAACAACCTTCCATGAAGCTACTCGACATTCTTGAACTTGTACATAGAAAAGTTCGGCTTTTTTGAACTATCCTACCAAGGTTGGTAATTTACTTTCGCTCAATCACGATTTATTTTACGAGTAGTTCCATTCAACTTTATTAAGTTGTAGTAGAATGCTACTAATAGAATATAGTACCATATCACGTAATGTACGTAAAAACGAATGTACCATTCATTCTAAGTCGTACTCCAATGCATTTTAAGTTTATGACATAAACAGGAAAGGGAGGTCGCTACGTGAAAAATCAATTATTTTCAACTCCCTTCTCTTCTCATTTATTATAGAATATCCAAGTCACAAGCTTTTGTACGTGTAACTGAAATAATAGTTTATAATTTTCTGACAAAAGTACCATTCTACCCGGTTTATGGCATAGACAAGACACAAAAAAGTTTGGGTCCTGTTAGGTTAGATTAGGTTGGGATAGGTTAGGTTAGGTTAGGTTAGGTTAGGTTAGGTTAGTTATTGACAAAAAATGGACACATTTTCTTACCTGCAAATCAAATTGTTTATTGTGAATAATACGATTTGTTAAAAGAAGTGATTTAATACATGTATATATAATATAATAAATACAATTCTAATTTGTAATGTTAATGTTGAAACATGAACTATGATTATCATTGTATTGCTGTTGCCATATACATTCTGATGATAGATATGCTTCTAAGAGCAACTTGGTATATAAACCAACTATTATAATTCATCAAACAACCTACAAGACTACAGAATTTCGTTCCAGATTTATACCGACAGACATAAGCTCTAGGATTATATTACATGATAGAAACAGGAGAATTATAGAATCATACTTAGTCGCAACTGGGAGCTCATACTAGAAGATTATCAATTTCAATGTATATCTGGAACGTACAGCATTGTGTATTTATATTTTTATATTTCCAAATTGGGTATAATATTGCAAAACTTTTTCAAATATGAGAGAGAAGGCAAACAGAGACGATCAGCACGGCACCGGTAAGCTTTAATCCCTTGATGTATTAGTTATTAGTAACACTAATCAATACACTAAGTCAAATGTTTCTAGTCAACAGCTAGACGTGGTTTTTGGTGGTGTACGCTTGCTTCCACTGTCACATTGAAGGATCAGGGTTTGTTTGGCCTGTGAGCTTTTCAATGATGTATCACCGAATTCTTTATAGTAAAACTATTTTGTACTCAATTAACTGAACATTTAATTCTGAAGATCTAAACAACAAACATTGCTCCAGAATTATTATTATTTAAAAAAATCCTTATAGATCCACATAGACGATACTGAGCCTGATTCCTTGGCTCCTTCGTTTCCAAGAACTAAACCTTCTGTTTTTTTCTAAGGCTACTGTAATATATATGGAATTTGAATTAATCTCCTTCTATTAATAGACTTGTTCCGACTTGGAATTAATAACTGGAAGCAATTTTGAGAGGCGTCTTTCGGAAAGTATTTCATCTATCTATTCGTGGTATAGTATCAAATCTTTTGGCACATTTTTTATTAATGGGAAGAGACACGGTGTTAAAACTAGCAAATTAGACGACAGTAGGACAATTTCATTGACCAAAAACTTATTAATAAAAAAAAACTGACTTGTGGTACTTTGCGTTATTATGATGAAAAAGAAAGCCATGATCTCATTTTTCCGCTCTTTTTTTAGTACTTCGTTTCGCAAAGATTCCAGTACCCCAAAAAAAAAGAAGTTTGACAATGTTATTGTATATTTTCATCTGTTTTTGAGGTTGAAAGACAACTCGGCCTCAACTTACTAAATAGACAGAAAATAAAGTGAAAGTGCAAAAAATGCATATAAAAAATACTAAAGTTCTAAGAAAATAGAATCAACAATCTTTCAGAAACAGCTATATCATTTGAGAGAAAAATAATCTTTTTTTATTGATTTTGTTTATTATTAATATTTTTTCCATCCATATGATCTTAAATAAATACGGAAAGAATTAGTTCCGCGCAAAACTGTTGAGTAGCAGCCAATCAAAAATTATTCTTGAATAACTTTGTTTGACTGTTGTATAAATAGTTTCATCAGCCATACAATATTCGTTATTATGTGAATAACGCAACATTTGGTTAGGGAGGGTTGTTTATTTTAAAAATGTGCAGGTATACTCTATTGTCAGTCCCTTTTTCTATAGAATTTCGTAAATGTATTTTGTAAATACAAATCTACTAAAATGGTTTTCAATAATGGTCAGAATCCACTGCCAGCATAACTGATTTTACAAATGAGGGTAGAATGACGCAGCATCAAGTTGATCGAATATTAATACAGTATAATACAGGGTAGGAAAGTTTCATTTTATAGAAAAATCAAGATTCGATAACACGAAAAATATAGAAAGTAAAAACACTAACGATATAAAACACGGAAGTTATCGAGTTAAATATAATCAGATTAAAATTAAAACAAGTAGTAGTAAAATCACGAAGATTTAACTGGAGATCCAAATATATGAAAAGAGGGAAAAAAGCAGTCATAAGAGGCTGATATGAGACAACACAATTGTGAATTGTAAGACGGACTAGAATGAAACAGAAGGTTAAAAAAAAATAAGTAGGAGAAAGCCAAAGTTGTAACTATAAATATAAAGAACAGCTTAATGAATATACACAACTAATTAAATATTTGAAAATTAGTCATTCTTTGCTGAATTTAGTTATTTAAAACTGACTATTGTATTGAAGTGTTTGCAGCGAAAAATCCAATCACGTTGACAGGAATAATGAAATATTTTTTGAACGCCGCAAGATGAAAATTAAGGAAATCATGTATATTCAAAAAAGAGCGCAAAAGTCTTTAGCTGGTAATGAATCATTCAGGAGAATGACTCCAGAAATCCAAAAAAATCATTCGGAACTTTGATACTGATGGATCTAAGAAACATCTGGATCTTAGTGAAAATACCTTCTCACTGGATTTATTACAGGACATTGTCATTTCGGGAAGCAACTAATGACTTTAGATTTAGCATAAAATGAAGAATGCAAGATCTGTGAAAAATAAAGAATCTCTATATCATAAGTTACAGAATATCGTGCCATAAGTTACAGAATATCGTGCCATAAGTTACAGAATATCGTGCCATGCTCTAGACGGGAAACTTATATGATCTAGGACGTGGATTTATACCTGGTTTCGCAATAATCATCATTATCAAGCAGCTAATCGCGTCCGTAGCAACTGTCATCCAACTGGGAACCATCCTCTTAATATTTTTAGACTAGCGTATCAGTGGGCGCACTTTACTTCTAAGGACATCGTCTCTCGGTCTTCATTCAAAACTTTTGCGATACTTCGTTGTTATTCATTAGAAGAGAGTCATATGAAAGATCCATGCAATGTTGGAGCAATGCGTTGCGTATCCTGTATCTGCTGCATATATTTTTAGATGGTCGAATATGGTTGGCTAAAGGTATTTGAATGTTCTCCTATTGTCTGCGACAGAGAAATCAAAATTACCGGATCTAGAATTGAACAATTATCCTTGGAATTTACAAACATGTAATTATCGCATAGATATTATGAAAAAATATGTAATTTTCAATCATTTAAAAGTATCAATAACTTGGAATGAAAATCAAAAATCTACATGCACAGAAACGACATCTAATCTGGTCTGCCTCGGATATTTCAAAGTTATTTGTTACAAAATGTGTCAAACAACAATTCTATATTTCCTTCATTCGTTGATTTTGTTAATACTTCAAATCAGAGGTCTCAATCTCTTTTCTCGTAGATATTCAATGGATATGTATAGATCCAACTGCTTTTTAACTTTCTATCATATTCCCAAAATTCTACAAAATACTTGAGATCAGATATGAAGATGGAAAGTTGCGTCTAAAAGTATGATTGCAATTTTATTTTTTGTCTTAACTTATTTCTATTGAAGATCCGTCGCTTAATCCAACACTGTTCTTAAACTATCTTTATTTTGACAAAGGCCAATAGGGTCTTTTGTTGTTTTCATTTGGGCGGAGGATGGCTTTGTTTGGTACGGTATAAAACCAAATTAATCGACTTCTTGTTTTAGATATTTGTGGTTAAGTAAATTGTTAAATAAATGAGGTTTTTGACTCGAGTACCAGTTTTTATTTAGTGTCGTTAAGAAAATTGATCTTTTGTTTTATTTTTTGTTAACAATGTCCAATTTCAATAACGTAGAATCGATTACTTTCGCCTTTTTTCTCTTTTTTTAAGTAAAAAATTAATCGAATGATAGTATGTAATTTGAAAAAGTAGAGATAAAAAGGATGAACGAAACGAATACATTTACCATGGTTGATAATATACAGAGTATAACAAAAAGTTATATAATAAGATAAGTAAAAAGAATCAACATCACGAAACTCTGTTATTGATGATCGTTAATAACAGCCCTGCTTAGGGTTGCTAGATTGCCAAATCTGTGGGCAAAAAGCGGGACACCCAATAATATTGACCTTCCTTCGAAAAATTTAAGCCAACCAAAAAGCTGTAATATTTTATGTTTACCTAGCAACGATCAAATTTCAGCGATAATACTGCACTAGTGCAAATTATCGATAATTTGCACTAGTGCCAAATTTTCGTCTAGGATTAATAAATATCATTTGGTTTTAATTTTATATTTTAAGAAACGGAACAATTATTGTTTATTTTAAATTAAATTTTTCTCAGGAAATAGTCTGCCAAAATGCCCTCTCGTGCATGTAAAATTGTCTCATAATTTCCTCTCGTGCGCATTCGCGCACTCGAGAAAATTAAATTATCGACAATTTGACATGCACTCTGGACATTAATATTGAGAATTTTCTATCTCAGTATTATTAACCTTTCGGAGGTCCCTGCAGAAGAGCAATTCCTATATCAGGGACCACTTGAACAAAACCTCCTTATAAAATTCCAAATTTAACCAACGAATCTTTCTTTGTCTTTCCTTTCGGAGCTCTATTATTGACATTCTATCTATCTGTAAAATTAACTTTATGGATCACTTTCTATATCGCTTGGATCCGAATCTTTTTCGTGAAATATTACTGCGGTCTCGTCAGGTATTGATTCATCTTCAAAGTCATTCAATTAATCTTACACTGGGTCTAAAGTTCGCCCGTCGATTGTAATGGTCTCAGTTGTTATGAAATGAGAAATTGAATTCTTCATTTAGATATTGTATCATCTCTAGACATATTATTAATTCGTATTCTTTTCTTTTTCAGGTAAGTGTCTTTTTATCACATTATGGAGAATTTCTGGTAAGAAATAATTCGCAATGATGAAATATTAAATCTCTAAATCTAATAGAATCTTGTAACTGGAAAAATATTAATGGAGTAATTCCAAGTTGATGAAAATATACTCAAGATACAGTACAGTACATCAGAAGTTGCGAAGAAGAGGGAAAGAGATGTATTATGGAATGGGGATGAGAGTAGCTGGGGCGATAATAAGGAGAATCGGTCTCGCTCAAATGATTATAATTATTATTGAGTAAATCGTTAATTTTTTAGTTATTCATATCAAAATTTTGAAAAGTACTATTAATATAAGTCAGTTTGTTTATGTGATGAACTAAAATAATAATAAATGAGAATATTTTTACCGAATATTTCTCGCTATAACTAAATTCATCTTCAGAAGAATCGAAATCATCAGTATCATCACTGTCACTGTTCTTTGCAATCAGTTCATTAACCACTATATATATCATAGGTTCCTTCTCTATGAATTCCCTTTCATAGTGTTTCTCTTCCTCTCAACGTAATGTCCACTGCTCCACGGGCTTTATTACGTTATTCATATTTAGCCGGTTGTTTCTAGCTGCAACATCACCATCTATACCAAAATGTGATTATTATCAGGATGGGGAGGAGGCTATACTAAAATCTGAATCAAAAAGTCAATTTTTAATATTCTATACCGTAGTTTGTTTATCTGTGGATATTGATCTTGAACTACTGTAGGTTGTAGTGTTCGAGAAATATGTACCATATACTACTTCTCCAAAGAAAGGAGTCCTCATAAGT
Source organism: Diorhabda sublineata (assembly GCF_026230105.1). NCBI lineage: Eukaryota > Metazoa > Arthropoda > Insecta > Coleoptera > Chrysomelidae > Diorhabda > Diorhabda sublineata. The sequence continues at coordinate 21,351,076 of NC_079476.1, forward strand.
CGACGTTCAATGAGTTGTCAGGCGAACTCGTTGCACGTTTGCCTTTCGAGTAGGTCTCACAGATACTGCTCTAGGTGGAATTATGTTGGACAGTTCGGAAGAGCAATTTTTGTGGTATTATCGGTAAAACTTTTCTTCCATGCTTTATGCTGTCCACGTTTCTGGTTAACTCTGGATCGCCTATTGGGTTTGACAATCACGTATGTAAATTTCGTCCATATTTACAATATTTTGGATTTTTGAAACATGTTTTCTTCATTATTCTTAAGGTTTTCGTTACATAATAACTTCTCACAGTATCTTTCTGATGAACTTTTCTCAGGGTTGGTACTTGATACTTATTTTGAGGGATATTAATATTCTAAACATATGCACTCGTCAGTATCGTTCATAACAATCGACTTTTTTTTATTTTTAACCCCTTTGGTATGCCAAATTGCCGTAGTTAAATGTTATCAACTCTTTCTTTTTCAATTCTAATGTAGCTTCTCTTGCTAATACCGGCTTTAACACCTGCGAGCACCTAGAATTGTATGAACAATTATTTATCTCTTATTATGTTATCGTTGTAAATATTATTATGAATTCATTGTTTCAATATAAAGTAAGTTCTCAGTTTAGAGTTTTTCTACTTAAGCCTCTCAAAACTTTTTTCTTCATGTTCAAAACCAATTTTAATAACTATATATATGTAATACGAAAGACAATTTCTACATCGCGATAAAACTATATTTCTGTCAAAAATTAAATCTACCTTTTCCACGTGGGATTGGAAAAGTTACAAAGTGCCAAAATATATAGATAACCCGCTTTCTTTTGCCACTGCTCACCTAGATATCACGTACCATTCAACTTCTTATGTATTACACCATATTGAACTGTTCTTATTATTTATATGAACAGTTTTCAGTCACAAAACCGGTGGAATTCATTTATTCACTATCACTTACACATTAAACTATTCACCAACACTTAACTACTAATTTTTTCACTATCGTCATGTGTTCACTATGACATTAAATTTTTATTGACTCCCTTCGGCTGCTAGAGACTCGTTTCATATACTACTTACCTGGAAATTTGTAATTTGCCGTAAACAGACAAAAAGGCGTTCTTAAAAATAATCAATATAAAAACAGGGCACAAAAACTTTAACCTGTAATCAAATACAAACAAATAGCCGCCTCCTAAAAACGAATAACCGCCGCATCCACCAAATTTTAGATTCGATTAACATCTATTAGAAGTATTAGAACGGGGCCGGCGTTACGGTTTATATCAGCGGGCTAGTTAGTACAAATATTTATTAAAATTGACTATAAATCTACATTTTGACAAATCGATATTTATGTGTAATGGTTGCGATTGTTGAAAATTACAACGAATTCATAAAAAAACTATCAAACTATAAAAAAAAATCCCCAATATTATCCTTTTAAATTTACAAAAAAAGCAACTAAACATGAAAATAAGCTTTGGATGAATGGCTACATCCGCACCGAAAAAATCAGTCGGTTGGCGTCAGTTCTTCCCAGTCATTTGTTAATCTACTTGTTTTCTGTCTACCGGTACCAATACGATTATCTCCGTAATAGTCTATCTCGTGTTTAAAAGAACCTATTTGGAAGTCTAAACTCGGCTATGGCGATAAATAAGACGATAAAGATTTAGCCTCAATATTTTTAGAAAATAGAGATGGGTTTTACCGAGTTATTTTTTCTAACCGTTTTTCCACATAATTTCGATAATCCTAGAATTGTCACAATTTTTTATAAAGGGTACATTTTTGAAATATTCATTGTTGTTATACGCAAGTTTTTCGTAAAACAGATAAATCAAAAATTAATCATTGAAACCTTTTTCATCCACTATTGGAAACATCTAGGCATTTGTTTCAGAATTTGCTCATTTGATTTCAATTACAACATTGTTACTGTCTGTACATTTGATGTCAATTTGTATCTATTGAATTAATCCATTATTCAGTTTGTCCATTGCCTAATAACGTCCACTATTGAAGATCTCGTCACGTAAATAATTTTTAATGGTATTCCTGCTTAAACAAGACGTCTATTTGGTTGATTATCTAATTAGCGTAAAAAAAATATTCCAAAGTTATTTCAATTCAGTTTTAATACTTTTCATAATTATGGTATATTGAAAAAACTACAATTTCAAATGGACAAACAAAAACGCGACAACTTATCATCATTCAGCTCATCTATGTCCTCTGCGCTGGACATAATTCTGCCGTAATTGAATCTATCTGTCACTTTGTGCTATATTTGATTGGATGTCCTAAGATCGTTGGCGGACTTTTCCTACTATGGAACGTCTTGATATGGTCTCCACTCCAAAATCTTTTTTGCCTTAGCGTCCATTCTTTGTAGCTAGTCCATTTACATTCCAACGACAGCTCATAAGAATTTGAAAATAAGGATTATTATCAATTGCATGTATAAAGTTAAAGACTAATTTTGGATATTTTTGATTATCTTACCTTAAAACTGAAACGAAAACAAGTGAAAATGTAAGACCACCCATTGTTCCTTACAGAAAGGACTATTTACGTATGATAAATGAATTTGCGAATCAAAATGATATAGTTTATTTAGATCAAGCTTGCTTTGATAATCCTATTTTAGATTAGTAATGTAGATGATACAAAAGATCTGTTTTGTACTGGGTTTATTGATGGTATCAGCTTAGCCGATTACAAAAAGGACATCATTTGAACAGTACTCCCAGGATGGCTTCCTTAATATTAGATATATTCCCAAAAACGACAAACAAACAATTGATTGAAATTCAACGCTATTATTTTTATTATCTTTCTTCAATTGAATAAAGAATCATCTATAACTTTTATTTCCCATATGAAATTTAGAAATGTATCGGCTTTTGCTATAAAAATAATTATTTATATAACAACGGAAATTCATTGTTCATATATTATTTGGAACATTTTAATCAAGAATAGAACAAATTAACAAAACAACAGACGAATTTGTATTATTAAATAAAGTCTTAAAAATTATTGTTACTACATAAGTAGAAAAATATAAAATGGCATCAGTGCGACTTGAACCTGGGACTTCCCGTATGTGAGCCTCGTACTCCTAGCCACTACACTACTGAGACCTTAATAATACGTTTTTTGCGCACTACTATTCAAAGTATGTTATTTCAAGCACTTGTGTGTAAAGGAATGTATTATGCACTCAAAAGTGTGTAGTAAAAAAAAGGTTTCAAAAATCTATAATTAAAATATGAATTTTGCTTACTTCACTGGTTGACACCGTGCCACAAAGGATTTATTTGCTGTTTTTTTTACTTCCTTTAACTAACTGTTTTTTGTAGATGCAATTATCAACTGTTGCTTTTTGTTTACATTTTTTCTTACATTTATTATGTAGAAAATTAAGTTGTAAATACTCCTCACCCTTTTTTCGCCGTTCTTTGAATATATTCATACCGATAGTTATCTCTATGGAAGTTCTAATGGGCTATATGTTGATTTTAATTTAGAAACAACCTTAGTATGATGGAGATAATTTCAGATATACTTCATAAATATTTTCTTTGGGAGTAAAAAAATTGTAATGAATTATGTTCGTTCCATTTTGAGATTTCGGCTTCCACCTCTATATACTCAGGGTGAAGCAGGGTAATTTTACAATACGAGGCTTGTCCACTAATACAAAATGACATAATACGGAAACTTAAAGACACTTTGGCCACCCACGCGCTCCTTATATGTGGTCAGACACGACACAGCTTTGCTATTCACTCAAAAATGGCCATTTTAATGATCGTCTGAAAATATCTACCTACATAACCAGTACATTAGGGTCGGAACTTAACAACTATTTTAGATTTTAGTTAAAAATACAGTTGACGCAGTTTTTTACCCCCTTACATTCACAACAACGCAACAATTGTTTTGTCACTCTTTCAGGATTAAACCGGGATATTTAGAACTATCTTTATACCATGGTTTTCTAACTAGCAAAAATTTTAATCGGCCTTTTAACCATTATCAATATTAAAATCGAAAAATCAAGAAAATAGCAATTATTATAGGTATGTTTTTAAAAAATTTTCAACCAACGTCATAAGGTCTAAGGGGTCTGTTTATACCAAAAGTGTGGACTGGAGCATTGTCAAAATGTTCGTACATCGCGTAGACTAGAACATTGTCCTGAAGCAAGCGCACACCTCGGCTGATTTTGATGCGCTTCATTTTCATAATTTTTTGACGTAGTCCTTAGTAATATGCCGCGGTCACTCTTTTATTTGATCCCTTAAAGTTAATCAGAACGATACCCTCGTGGTCTCAAAATATTGCAGCCAACACTCTTGTGGTGTGGCTTTTGCTTTTTTGGCGAAGTCTCTCCTTTTTCTATGCCACTCCATGGAATCTCAATGGATGTCGGATCATAGTAAAAGAACAAAATTCATCGTATGGTCCTTTCTTGGTCCTTTACTCGACGCTGCTTTTGCTTTGCGCTGAGAATCGAGGCACCCATCTTGCACTAATTGTTTGTCATATATAAATTTTCATATAGGATCCTTAGAACACTTGTTCTGGAAATTCAGGTTTGTTCTATTATCTGTTTTGTTTTAAGGTGCTGCGCCGGGCACTTTTTTTCAATCTCTTCCACTAATTTAATGTTTCCTGGAGTATTCACCGTCACCGGACCTCCCGCACGGGGTCATCTAATGCTTCTCTCAATTTTTAATTTTTGAAAATGATGGACACAAGTTACCGTAAACAGCTTTGAATTTGTTTTTGATTTATGTTCGTATTAATCATTAGTTAGTCAAATATTAACTGACTGGTCGTTCGAGCTCTATTATAATAAAAGGGATCGAAGCAGCAAGTTGAAAATTTGTGTATAGTCTAGGTTTTTGAGACTTGTTTTTAACCTGTATTTAAAGATTTTTGCGAACGGACTCTTTATTGTAGGAAGCCAAGAACAGATGGAAGTATATTATATCTTGATCACTTTTGACACAAATTCACGTGAAAAAAAATATTTTTCACACTTCTGAGGCTTGCTATTAAACCTTTCCCATTCGACATACAATTAATTTTAGTTAGATATCTTTCTTTTCTACTAAATTTAATTAATTTTCTTTCAACTATGAAAACGGAAAAAGCTGAATGATAAATTTTATTTAGAATAAAGTTGCTGAAACACTCTTTCTGTTTGTACTATGACCATTGTACTATTTTATTAAATAATACGGAAATTATACAAAAATTCATCAATAAATTTATTTTAATACTGTTTAATTTTCTTGCTAAATTAAAAGAAAAAATAATAGTTAAAGTTGTCATTTCTTCATTGAAAAATTGTCAGATATTATGAAAATTCAACTACTTCTTGGATATTTCTGTGTTATTAGGAGTGTTGAAAAATGAAATGAAATAAAACAGAGATGCCAACAAGAATTTTAATCTGACATCAGTACATCTCATTTGTCTTTATATTTTTTTTCTGCTTTCTCATCTGGTAAGATGATGGTCTTAAACCCAATTAGATGACGATGAGATTTACGATCGTTGAAATCTATTTTTGAAATGATTTGGGATAAGCTGATTATAGTTCTTACGTCCCATCTTTTTTTTTAATTGTGAAACGAGATTTGAAATAATTTTGTTGATTGTCATCAATAAATTTTCTGTCACTAATTACAGAAATTATATTAAATGAAAAAATCAGATAAGAAACAATGTATAGAACAACAAATAACTGGAAAAGTCTGTAGTTTGGCTGTCAGTAGATTAAAAACAAATTTTTATTAATTTGGGCATTTGCTATCAACATTTGCCGATTTGATCTTAAGAACTCCCGATTATACAAATCGAGATACTTAGAAAATGTGTACCATCTTCTTGGAACCAAATACATTGGCATGTATTTTAGGAACCGAATTAATTATTGTACAAATTCCAAATATTGTAGTTAATTGAGAGTTTAGTCAAAGAATATTGGTCCTACAAGTTCACTGACTCTAATGAAAAACAGATTAACTCGCCACTTTTCAGGAGTCCGCTTACAATAAAATAATCAAAACCATTCCTAAACCGTATCACAATTTTAAGTAAAGTAATTTCTGTTATAAAAAGGTTATAAGTTATTATTTCTAAGCACAACATTAGTATCTTCAAATACTTCAGTTCAATAACTTTTTTGCAATTCATTTGAAATTATTACTGTTAGTATATCCCACCGCTTTAATTGCTTTCGTTAGCCGAGCGGGCTAAGGCGTCAACCTTCGTATTCGTCGGTCGCGGGTTCAAATCCTTTTCTAGCTGAAAAAAAGCTGAAGTCTGGGAATAGGAAAAAGTCTTTGGAGGTATCTAGAATACGGTGGCTGTGAAAGCAATTCGAAGTCCAATTCATGTAATTTTGCTATTGTTTACATTGATTTGTAACACGTTGCATTACCTTGATGAAACAGCACTTCTTCAAATGAAGCCGTTTTTCGACGATTCCATTCTACAAAAGCTCTAATAGCTTCATAAGCATCCCAAAATATTGATACCATAACCTTACCATACGATTTTTGCGTCTTTCCACGTTTTGGAGTCGGTTCTCCACATGCAGCCCACTGGACCGACTATTAAGCTGGTTTATGCAGTTAATTAAGGATAATTATAAATTACTGGTAAACCAATAGAAATTTACTGTATGGGTCCTTTTTGTTATACAAATGTGGACATCTTTTGACACTGTCTGTTAGTGTTCTGTCGTCTAAAGGACATTGCTGATTTTCGTGAATTTTCATATCAACAATTTCTGCGATTTGTCTTATAATTTATTATAAACCTACATTTATCGTAAGTTTCTAGTTGATCTATCATTTATTCACAAAATTGCAAGTTTCTATCAAGATTGTCTTTCAACCATCCCAGGAGGATTGAATGTTTGTAAGGATGCAATTTATGTGCCTCAAAAATTGTACAAATACTTCTATACTCATTTCGTAATTTCCACTAAGGACAGTTTCATAAATTATTGACTGTATAGAATTTTGATAAAAACTTCAAGTTTATTTCAAAGTCTTTTATATTGACATGTCTTTGTCTCGTAAATTATTGGAAAATGATTATTTACGAAAGAATATATCCTATTTTCTAACTAATTAAATAAAATATTCAGATTTGGTCTGTAAATTTCTCCAATAATAATACAAAAACGACGCGGAATCACGAAAAAAAATCATCAGATAAGCGAATAGGCAAGCAATTAGCATAATTCCAAACAATGTCCACCTATCGTCCCCGTACACACGTCATCTATTATTTCATTATTATTCTTCGGGACTATGCAAACAACTAATCAGTAGCGTGACGATGGGATTTAGAAAAGTATATTGACAAACAATATCTTCGTTGAATCAGTAACTCTACTCGAACAATTTTATAAATTCAAACTGTATTTTGTCTTTGCCACCCTCAAAATTGTTAATTATAGATACAATCTGAAATACGCCTAGAAGACAATCCTGGCAATTAGAATCGACATGATCCCTTCAATGGTAGTAGTAATTCATAAAATCATTCAAGAAGTAAAAAAAGTGGAAATCGTATAAAGGGTTTCAACAAAATACTTTGTTACGCAGAAGATTGTGCTCAATCCTAGAGGACGATGAAAATAACGAACAAATTCTTTCAAATTCAAATTCAAAGTAATATATCAACTTCTAAATCGTTAGTAATAGTAAAACAATCCAAACGATTGTAACCTATGGGATAGAGAACTATTCATAGGTCTTCATCTCAACTATGCATTTCGGATCCCTTTAAAACTGTACACAAAATTGGTAATAAATATAACTCAGTTTTTCTACGTCATTCAGGTAAAGAAGAGAACTTCAAGTAGATGCAACAAAAATTTAAAACATAATAGAATACGAAATATTTGTTAAGCAAGGTACTATTTCAATCAAGATATTGGAAAATATGCCAGTAGAACCACCACGTTAACAGAATTAACTTCGAGAGTCTATGCAGTAGAACTAAAAATGCTGAGGTCGCGATTGGTTAGGAAGCATTATAAGAGTCGCAAAAGTTGAGTAAAGATTATTTAATTTAACCCCCTAAAAAAATGTGACGAAAACCCCGACTCAACGTCTATGCTTTCGTCCACTATAAAATTACGGAATTACGGTTTTAATCATACAGTTGAGCAGTAAACATGACGAAAGGAACTGTGAAAGTATTATGAAACTGGAACTAATTCAAAACACGCATACCATGATGAAAATACCAATAAAAAAATAAAGAACAGATTATTCATAATTGATAAGGTTGATTACTGAGATTAGTTGGAATGAAGATAAGGATTTTCAGAATATCCACTTGGGAGTTATTCTGTTTGTTCAGGAGAATTACTTTAAGATTAAGATAACCGTTTAAATAAACAGATAATTCCGATTGAATGAAACGAATTAATCACAAGTTCTCTTTATATGGACTAGGTTTAATAATTTTCTAGTAGTTGTATGTGTACAGTAAATACACAAATTTGGGTATGTTGAAATTAATATACCTAAAGAAGCGTTTACAGCAGATATGTAGCTTTCATTGTAGTATCCATCAAACATTATCTTAATATAATAAGCAAGCTGCCTACTAGAATGAGCTCAGTCGTCGTTACTCTGGTAAACATTGATTTATGATCTCCTCGCTAAATTATCCACGGCGAATTTTTATTCACTTGGATACAAAATAACGGTTTGAAGAGGTGGTGTTTGGAAAAATACAGTTAGACATTAATATTGTTGGCAACTAGGTTAAACAAGAGAAATAGTCAATATTTAGACGATACATGAAATGGAATACCTTGAGTTACATTTTGATATTAAGCAAAAGCTGCCACGTCATTGATCAGATGCAGAAGAATGTGTAGAAAGAACTGTGGACTCAATTATAAGATAACCCTTCCATTATACACACACACAGTTAGACCAATGGATCGGTGATGTGGTGGACAAAAGATGGAACGAATTACAACATTAGACTAGGTTTAATTAGGTTGAAATAGCGTCTCTACACATACGTAAATATAGTGATTTCTATTGAGCTAGTTTATCTTCTTACCATGAACTCAGCTATATCTGATTTTCAGTCAAGGGACTTCTAAAAGTATTTCCAGGAAGATATAGCTGACAGTCATCATTCTCTTACTACTTGGTGCAAGACATATATGGATATAAAGTGACAGTATAAAGTGACAGATAAGGTTAGCTTGCAAGATATATCCCCACAATGGAATTTATATCTTGCAGCATCTAAAGGAGACTGGAAGGGAAATGTAGCGCTAGAGATGGAATCAACTTGATATAGCATCAGTAATAGTGGGACTAAAACAAGGTAGTAAAACTAACTCAGGATACCACAAGTTTCCAGACGGAATTGACTGCGGTTCATTACTGTATACAGATATATCAAATTAATAGCGTTGACAGAGATAGTGGAAAAAATTACTACAGTTTTGCTGCATTAACCTCAATAAGATAGCAGCTTCCACCATATAAAGTGTCCCAAATATATAACACAGTTAAAAATTGAAATTTAATAATGAGATATAATTTATGAGAGTTTAGAGATACGGTCCTGTAGAATAATGAGGACGAAAGAAAAGCAATGCGGTCGGCTAGATAACAATGCGATTCGCCGTCAAGCACTGGATTCAAGGGTGCGAAAGTGATCCGATAGTGTACAAATGTGTACGGATGATTAGCCAATCGGTCAGCAATGGAGACCGATAGAGACGTGACCCACGAATAGCTCTCATCACGCCAATCATGGTCCAATAATATCTGGTTTCGAGGCGCTATGGGCAATTTGGCAACAGGACGAAATTGATACTTTTCTCGTCACGGATACTGATTTTGATGGTTGTTATTGTTCACAGCTCGACGAGACCGTTTTGTTGCTTTTTTTCTCGCTTGTTAACTCAATTTGTTTCTTTATGTCGTTTTTGTTCATTTCTCGCAATTTTCAGAAAGATTGCGATACACAATAAACAATTCAAATTGGCATATAATTGCTTCTGATTGATCCATTACACAATCTCGAATTTATTATTCATAATTAAATTATACAGAGGTGTTATAAAAAGTTTAAATATAATTAAGTTTTATTACCATTTTTTTAATGAACTTTAGTAGCAATATATAAAGGTAATTAAGTGAATTACTGTTAATCTATGACGCTATTTGGGATTTGGGGAGCGCTAACAATTTATGAGTTGATAATCTGTTTACAGTGCTCCAAAGTATATATTCAAAGTGTCTCTTCATCTATGAAAAATTTGTTTCTTCATTCTAATTCGTTATTTGATACAATTCTGATAGTTGGAAGCATCTTATTACAATTTGTATTACAATATTACGAGCAGGATTTAAATTGTCTTACAACTATGACTACGGACACCACAATCTTGGTGGTAGATCGTGGGAAAAAATGTTGGGGACTGTGAGGTATGTAGCGTAATCATCTTCTTTTGGAAAACTATGTAGGGTGACTAAATATTTAATGTCAATTAATGAAACATTTACTTCAAATTTCAAATGTAAATATTTCCACTACACTGGGTCCGAAAAGTTTCCGAGACCTAACAAGGAAATGTACATTTTTTTTATAATAATCTCTATTTTTAAACCTTAATATCCTTTTAAGTCTACATACTTTTTATAGCAACCCTACTATCCTGCAAATGAAACTTTAAGGTTAGGAAACAGGGACAAGTTCCTAGGAGCCAAATCTAGTGAATACCGTGACGCTTATTCATGCAAGTATTCTTGTACAGAGGTGGCGAATACGGCTATATACGTTCGCAATAGGTCATTAGCTGCTGGTTTACAAAAAACTTGGACTGGAAGTAAATTTAAGTCATCAGAATTTTTGAAAGGTCTGTAAAGGTTCATGTCCCAAAAGAGTAAAGACTTAAATGGGTCAAAAAGGCTATGTTAAGAAACCGAAACATGTATTTTACTGTTACAATAATCAAGTATCATTTGGTGAACTTTAACGATGATATCGTAGTTTTCGACGGTTCCAAACGATTGTCTGTCGTCAGTCAAGCTGATATGGTCATGTTCTCAAAATATGGCGGTCGTAAATGATGGCATAGAGCTTCCATACACAATGTTTACACCCTTTTTAATTTGCGTATTACCTTTCGAAAACAAATATTTAATGACAGCTGGAAAAAACTCTTCATAGTAAGGTCGGAAACATTGTAGACAAAGTAAAATAAATGAAAAGTGTTTTATTTTCTCATAAAGAAAACTATAGTATAGTTTAATTGGAAATAGACGATAGCACAATTTTTATGATGTGGTAAACTGCGAAAAATTAAAAGAGAAAAATTGTGAACAACAACACGGATCGGACTTTTTTGGAAGAAGATCGATACAACATCTGCAGTCCTAGACAAAGATGATATTATTTGTTTGGGGAGGCAATATTTGAGAGGTAAACTAAGTAATTTTTTATTTGGATGAAACATGGATGAATGAAAGAAACTATTTGCCGAAACAAATACCATTGAACCTTTTAAACCAACACAAGTTGCAAGAAGGCGTCGAGATAAAACGCTTTGAATACGGGTTCAAGAAGAATGTTTAAATAATTTTAAAAATATATTCTACTAATAAAGTCAGATCCTCTAAAAATGGACTAGTATTTCCCACTAGGGAAATTATTTGTATAATCCTTTCTTTAATCAGAATTATATTGGTGGGCAAACTATTTTTCGAAAAAAGTAGTATTTTGTTGCTGATGTACATAAATGGTAAAATGTTTAGATGATATAAGAAAAGATTGAATCAAAAATATGTGACTAATGATTTTTTCTATGGATCAAATATTTGTTAATTTGAATACAGAAAGTGAAAGTTGTTATGAACAAAACTAGATGGATATTTAGATATATACATGGATTGATATAGAATATATTTCAGTCAAATAATAATTTTTTTAAATCTTAATGTTTCAAATTTGTTTAGTTTTCGTTGGTAAATGTAACTTCTTATCAAGCAGTTAAACTATATGGTCACATTTCCATTTTTAAGTAATTTTTACTGTAGGGGTTTTTATATTTTTTTCTCGTAAATCATACACTAATAGAACACGGATTATCTTTTGTCTTATCGTTAGTTTGCCTAATTTTGAAAACTAGTCTAGGTATTTGTTTTAATTTTCTAGAGAAAGCTTACATTTAATACAAATCTTACTTCTAAATAAGTGAGTGATTAATCTATAATTTCATGAAATTATCACGTTTTAAGACGAAAAAATCTGACACTGACACGATAATACCCACAGATTAATACTGAAGAAATTTCCTGGGATTTTGTGTTGCCACTGAAAGAAATCTCGAATATCAGCTTAGATTCCCCGTCGGAAAGAAACCTTAGTGAAGCCCCTATTCGCTTCGGGGAGAATTTCTAAATCGTCATGCTTTAACTTATACTTTTTCACTTTCTTTTCCTCGTAACTGGATCTCGATTTACGATGTATTAAAAAACATCATCCGAAGCCGATTGCTTCGTGCAAACCTTTGGATTAAAAAATGTTATGGGATTAACCAGATCGCTAATATTACAGAAACATGGTAATTTTTCTCAGATAAGATAATTTTGTTAATAAGTATCAGTGTTAGTTGTAGTCAAATTACATCTAATCTGTGATATGAATATGAATTTCAATATATTTACGAGGCCGGGCTAATAGCGACTTTGTTAAAACACAAGATTTTGGGAAAAGAATTCTTGAATTCTTGAATTGAGTTGAATTTTATTAAGTGGACCGAAAAGTTTGTAGTCTAGCATATAGATGGCGCTACTAGTATTAAATACATATAATTTTCAGTTGGTCCTAACCTTCAAAAAGATGTATGAAAATTTGAAAAATGTTCCATTAATTTGTAAATTATAGCATTTTGTGTGGAGCAACTTTTTTTTTTGTTTTGAAAATTGGATAAAAAGGAATTCCGTTTGTTAATAAAGCATTCCTCTTTGGCAAAAAATATTATTAAAGACAAGGCTTGGTTCTATAAACATTATTCTGATTTTGCCCCAGGAATATCAACAACATGTGGTTTGCAATGTTTAAACAAGGTAAAGACGGACCAAAGTCTTATAGACCAATATCTCGAACAAGTAAAATGTGGAGAAAATATTGAACTGTAGTTTAACATGGCACATGGAAAAATTACCATGATAAATAAAAAATAAATCAATATTCACGATGCATTTGCAAATGTTATGCAAATACTATGTGCATTTTTAGGTCTCGAAAAATCTTACAATCTAACTTGGAAACGTAAAATCCTACAAACTTTTATAGATTGGAAATTCATCGATATTCCTAGAAATTTTTTTGATCTTGTAATCAAAGCAAATGGTGCAATGTCTAGTGACCAGAAACAAAAGAATGGAATTCCTCAAGGATCTTTCCGAAGGCCAACATTATTTCTTGTGGCAGTCAACGACTTTACTTCTATTAGTCTTTTGCCTGAAAATAGACTTCACTTTCAGAAATTTCTTAATCACATGAGCTGAATTACTTACATTTTTTGAGATCAGCAAATAGCCAGTGGTCACTGGGGACCAGATCTGGACTGTTTGGTGGATGAGGAAGCAATTCGAAGTGTAATTCGTTCAATTTAACCATCGTTGCCATCGACTTGTGAATCGATGCATTGTTTTGGTGAAACAGTGGTTTTTTCTTCGACATATGATGCCGTTTTTCCATGATTTTTGCATTCCAACGACCCAACAACTCTTTCTTACGATTAGACATAGCCAATTAGTGGAGTTTTTTGGAGTAACTACCTCAATTGGACAAACAGAACGTTCACCATCATCGGTGTCTGTACGACCACGTTTAAATTCAGAAAACCAATAACAAATAGTTCTTTTCGTAGGAGCAGAGACCGGATGATATGAAGCCATTGCTAAGCTAGTACAGTATTTTCTTCATAAAGAAGTAATGATAAATTAATACACGAAATATTTTGAATCCATTGTTTTGAAAATAACAAAAGTAGCTTCACTTAAATGGCTGTCACTTTTTTCTGACTAACCGAAATATCATGAAATTTCACATATAGTCTTTTGAAAGCTGTTACTTCATTAACGTCATATGGATTTGACAATGGCAGCGCCATCTATGTGTCATTCAACTATAGAGTGATAATATATTGGGAAGTACTTATTCCAAAAAGTGTTCTACTCAATTAATTTTTTTTTCTATTTTATTAAGATTAAATGAATGAAAATTATTATTCCATCTTGTCTCATTTATTGATACTAATAAATGATATCATTTCTCCCGCGGCGGATAATTTTCCAATAAGTTTATAATTCATATTTTCAATCATTAGTCATTCCCTTTTATATTGGTTAAACGAATACTCAAGTAAAATATTAAAAAATAAGATCAAAGAGTTTTCCTGTCATTTATCGATATGGATTTTACTGTCACTATTAAAATTGTTTTTGATAGTTATCATTAAGAAATTTAATGTCTTTGCGGGACATTTTCCGAATAATAACCCATTTGGAAGCTTTGTGAATAAATATGAGTTTAAGTAGATACATGCGGATATATTCCATAAGCCTTTTATCATGTAAAGTGATGCCGTGTTTTGAAATTCAAATTACTCAAAAGGCAAATCCCAACATAATTGCCAAACCGCTAAAAAACTAAAAGAATAATGAATGAAATCATATTTCAACTGCTTAGAGAATAAGAAGAATATTTTAATCAATTATTATATTAATTTTACTGATTAATTTGATAATATTGCAAATATTTTCAGTACAGTACATAGTAGACAGTTTACACTACTCCTTCACCAACACTCACTTCACGTCTTCCCAGACTGAACCAATGGTTGCAGAAACTCCAACTTAGTTATAAATGGTTAGATTAGACACAGTATTCATGACATGTGATGGTAATGGTTACAATCTCTTTTAATTATCAGTTTTCATGTTCCATTGAGAAAATATATGCCACGTCTTCTGTTGTGTATATTTTATGAACAAATTACTTCTAATTTGAGTTGCCTGTAAACCTTCAAGTTGAGGAGTTATCGGCAAGTTTATGTAGTTTCATTCTACTGCAGAACTACAAGAACCTTTTAAAGGAAAAGTCACTTTTCACAGTTTCACGCACTTTCGTACAACTGTATTAGTTCTGATAGATTAGTTTTCGTATGAAGAAAACTGTTGTTTTCGTTAGAAAAGAAAAGAATTTCAAGTGTGAATATACACATATGAACACGTATGACACAGAACGCCCGGGATCGTCATTTATTGTGACGACTTCACAAATGGTTCATAAAATGTCCGCTGCTGTATTTATCGCTCGTTCAATGAAAGTGGGTGTCGCTTAATACTTATCAAAAGCTCGTTCACATTAAAAATTAAAAAGAATGTTTATATATCTTCAAATTTAATCCAAGTGAATCGTCGAGATGTCACAGGAGATGATATTTAAGTAAAAAAAAGAAATACTGGCCAATATTATTACTATATACTTATACTTATATTTACTGTCTCATTTGTCATAACACCTTTAGACTGATTCCTGGCAAACGCATAGTTTGAGGAAGTTCCGAAAGATTGGATGGTTTTAAAAAAATTAGAAACTCGCTGGATTAAATTTATGGATTTAGAAAGAGAATATGATAAAAAATGAACTTTTTCTATGATGAAGTAACTTAAATAGCACATATTTCCATGAATAATAGTTCTATGCAATATAAAAATAAATGCTTTTGGAAAGCGATTTCAGAATAATAAAGAGGTAATGACAGAAATAAAAAATTATTGCTTGAAAAGTGTTAAAGAATGAAATAATTTTCCCAATCTTTTGTCAAACGGGCTTTGTAGAGCATCCATATCTATAAAACATTAATTTTTTCTGTTTCGAAAGATAATACTATGAAATTGGTCGCTCTAACTCTATTGGATGTCACACTCACCTTAGTTTTATAGCACCGTATGACTGCAGTAAACTATGTTTGATGTCTATGGCTTTCATAATATCTCACACTTTAAATCTTCAATCGATCAGCACTGCATCCTGATTGTTTTGGCTGTAAAAACCTCAAATAGGCGTCTACAACGTTCAGCATCTTTGGTGCATAACGAAAATTAGTAATTATCTCGTTGAAATTAATATTGACAACTTTTCATATCAATTATGAACCTTATCCTTGTAGATTTTTTTTACAGTCTCTGAAGACTAAACGAAGAGATTGAACGGATAACAATGTTTAACTTGGTTATGTGAAGACTGGTCATTAGACGTAGAGTCGGATAGAAAAAGCAAGAAGCTCATTCATGAAGTTCAAAAACGAACTCTCACTTTGAATAAGATTCACAAAATGCATGCTATTGTATGGTATGGAAGACAGGACAATAAAAGTTAACACAATGAACATAATGGGTGCATTTGAATTATAGATCTGCCGAAGAATTTTGGGAGTGGAAGGTTAGAAAACCTAACGAAGAAATTCTGAGGAGAATAAGGAGAGAACGTTAACTGCTGGGCATGATAAAACGTAGGAAAATAGTATACGTGTGATACGGTGGGAAATGTACCATTTGTTTCAACTGTTAATAGAAGTAAAGAAGGAAGAAGGGGGTTGGACAGGATGTCATGGCTCCACAATACAAAAATTGAACAGAGATGAGAACCATAGGAGAATTGATTCATACTACCAGTGAAAGAATAAACTGGTCAGAAGTGATCACAAACTGAATAGCAGAGGAATAAAAAGAAGACGACAACTTTTTTATCAAAACGCGCGTTTAACTAATTATAAGAGTTTGTATAGTGATAGTAGATATCAATATTATAAAGTTTTTTAGGTTATCTTTAAATCATTCTCTACTTTATTATGAATAAAACCCCCGAAAAAAGTCCTCAACTCCGCTAATGTGTTACCAGTTCTCATTAAGTGCATAATTAGAACATATTTTATTGGGATTTTAATGATCGATATTTTCCTTTTATCCGTCATACCTCAAGTTCCTTTGGGTTCGTTAAATAGCTGGTAATTCTTCTCATTAGTGCATTCGGAATTATTGAGACAAGAACGAATCACAGCTCTATACGGGACGTCCAAACATTTTTTATACTGCTTTGCTTGACAATCCATCACATAGTGTTAGGAGTTGATTTATTTTTCATTGTTCTTAGGGGAAGATTATTCAAAATAAAATCATATTATGTTACAATGGATTTTCATTTCCCTCTTCAAATACATTTCTTGAAATCTATTAATTTTTAAGTCATTATCAGTGCGGGGTCCCTCCGAAAATTTTTAAACAAAAATCTATCTATGAACCTTTTGTTTGTTTTTAAAGTAACATCCTTTTCTCATGTGTTGTAAACATCATAGATTTTTTGGCGAAAACAAACAAAACTTCATTCCTACATTTCCACTTTAATGTGTCAAAGTAAATTAAGAATCCAGTAGAACTGAAAAGTTTTAATTTGAGCGACGTTGTATTAAAATTTCACGCTGGTAGATTGGAAGTACTTTCACCTTTCTACATATAATCTGTTTGCTTAGGTCTGCAAACAATTGATAGATATTATTTTGAAAAAAATGAGCATTATTTGCGAAGAAAATTTATGTTTCTCGTTATATTTTGATAATACCTCGACAAAACAGAATAAGAAATAAGTACTAAAAGGGTCAGGAATACGCATCTGATACCTGAAAGAGAATAAGAAAAATATAAGTTTGCCTAAAGTTTAGAACTTGAGATATTTGCAGCCTTGAACTATAGATTTGATTTACTCCTAAACGTCTAGATCCTTTATGCTATAATAGACTGTATCCTGGACTTCTTTTATTAAACTTGTTTCTTAACTTGGTTGTCGTACTCTAAATATAGAAAAGTATTTTATTTTTTGTAATTATGTGAGCGATCATTTTCCTTTCTGAGAAAGATAAATTGACAATTCAAGCTACGCTTCGATACATAAAGTTTCCAGATTCCAAAACTATAGAAATTGTTATCATTTTTTTAATCGTTTTTTTTAGAAAGGCTCAGAAAGCTTTAGAAAACATACTCATTTTTTGTTATTTTGTTTGATTATTGTTTATAATTGCTTGAAATTTGAAACAACGTAGATCTCTAAATAAGAAACACAAACGTAGACTTAAACTTCTCACCAAACGATTATTTTAAGCTCAAAAGGTAATCCAAGTGAGCTAAATCAAGTGAATAGGGTGAATAAAGCGCAGTTTGGCTAATTTCTATGAAACAATCGAGAACGAATGAGCTGGCACATTGCCGTTTTTTACAAATTTGGTATCAAAACGTGCAATTAGGCACCATATTGTGCAATTATCATTTTCGTTTTTTCTAAATAATCAATAAAATCTTTGTAATTTCAAAGTTCAAAGTACTGTATCCTTTTTTGCTGGTCCCTCCAATCACTACGGTACATTTTATAAATAAAATAATATTTACAATAACATGTATAAGCGGGAGTCCTTTAAATAACCAAATAAATTTTCTATATACAAAACCATAACCTCATTGGCTGCAGAAACGGTTTTTGCTTTCTTGGGAATACGTTTATCGAATGGAGTCGCACTGCATTTTTGTTTCTGGGGTAAAATAGTTTTATATACTGTGATACTCAGTCCACCCTTTTCCAAGATATCACTCTTAAGATGGTGACTAAAATATCTCCAGAAAAAAAATAAACACCATAATTTATAATTTTTTTAATAAATTGAGTGGAAAACAGTAAAGCTGTAAAATGTAATATAATTCATAATAAATGCTGGAAAGAAACATGTCTAACCAAAATTGATATCAACGATGGCTGTCGTGTAGACAATGATTTAAAGTCGCTAATTTCACCCCCATATTATATAACATGAATATTGAAAGATATTTAATTAAAAATATTTATTTGATGTAACTATCCTTTATTATTTTTATTTGTAAAACTGTTAAAAATGGGTTAATTTATACTGAAAAACCTTGTAAATTGCAGCTAATTTCCATACAAAAACAATTCCCAGTAGACAAACTTTGTATCACCATCCTTCATAATATACGATTCCAATAAATTTGTAATATTTTTATCGCTTATTTCCTGCACTGTTTCATGTAGAACAAAACGCTTTATATAATTTTTCGAACACCTGGTTTAAATATGGCCTGTTAATTAAATTCAAGCCTCCGTTTGCTGCTAAACCGTGTGTCACGCCTATAGGCCGATCACATTCGTCATATTTATCCTTTCTCGCTATAACAATAACGCCTACTGGTCTTCCTGCTTTCTGTCGCAACTCGGAGTTATCGCTTTCGATTGTTTCTCATATTATCATTGCCTCCAGGATTGGGTTCCAGTCTTCTGTAACATTAAAATGTATCAATTGGAAATTCAAGTCGTTCGACCATTTACAATATTTGAAAGTAAACTATATTAAAACTCTATACGGGAGTTAAAAAAGGTGTGCGTTAAATAATAGCATTTTTGTCATTTCTCATGTAAGTTTCATATATTTTGAAATAATATGTGAGTCCTACCCTGAACAACTTCTCCTTCGTCCGCGCTCAAACACCAAAGGGAAAAATTTCTTTGTACATTGTGAATTGGTAGCTACTGAATACGATTAAAAACCTACGAAGGTTTCTTGGTTTACGGCGGACAGCTTGCAAAAGTACAACGTTTTGATATAAATTCAAATGTTTGTTGTTAGCACGGTTAACATAGGAAAGTGGGAGTTTGACACTTCAACTGAGGGTGTTTTTAATATATTGTTTCTGTAGTAGCTCTTGTAACCATTCAAATAATCCCACTTATTTTCTTGTAGGTTTCCTCTATATATTTTTCCAAAAAAATCATTGTTATTATAAAAATAGTTCAGTTTGTATATATACGATGTCCTAATGTGATTCCAGCTGAACTGTTCCAACCAACATAAGACCAAGATTGGGTGTAATGTAAAGATATTTTTTTTTAAAATGAGTTTTATATATTAATAACATTTAAGTGGTTTATAATACAAAGGGCGACTTGTACAGTGTTGTGTAAATTCAAACGAAATCAAGGCATATGTTGATTACCGGCGATTAACCTTAACTCACCGTCCCACGTTTTACTGTTCAGTTTTTGTTCTTTTGCGTACGTTTTGAAGAAACCACGTTGTAAGATTTTTTTGTACATTTTTTTTTGGTTTGAGAAAGTATTGATGACTAATAGGATTATTCCATCGTAAGGTAATACATCTTGGAACAATATGAAAGCGTCCTCCAAACAGGATGTCAGACAAAATCTGTAAGGTATAGAAGAGGTCTAAATGTAAATGTTATTCATCTGATACGTTTTTACACAATGTGGACATACTGATAACCCATATCAACTAATTTAATTTAAAACGAACGTCATAATTAAAGATACAAAACATTTTTATCCATATTGTAAGTATAAAGACGAGTGAATTAATGTCAAACAGGTCCGTTCCTCCTTGTTCACTTTGTGCAGTGGCAAATTTCTTGCCTTCGTCTATATTTTATTTATCATAGATATTTGGAGGGTGAATGGTTGCAAGGCTTAAAAGCAGGTGTTCTGCTTAAATAATACAGTCTTCAATTCCCCTTCATTCTTACTTTCCATAATAGATAATTCAGATTTCAGTTCTTCTTTATTATTACTCTCCACAATTTACTTTGAGGTTATAAACAATGATATTTTAGTTAAATAATATGATACGTATATTACACATTTTACTTAATTCAATGATTTAAAGTAATGTATAAAGTAACTGGAAATGTATAATGAATAGTCATCATAGTAAACGTACAGTGCAGATGGTAGTACAGAAAATAAATTAAATTATGCTACAGTTAGGTCATACATATGGACTGAATTGGAACACCAAAGAGGATCAACAATATATTAATAAATGAGAGCTTAAGTAAATGGATTATTGTCTACTAAATCCTCCAGACCTGTTCGGTCGAATCGACAAAATGAAGAAAGAGAAAGCAGAAAAAGTCTATAGATTAGGGATTGATGCACCAGTTCATCGCTGGAAATATAAAGTACAACAGCTTCTGAATACGAGCAAAACAAAACTACTTGTAGAAAATGTAAACAATTCAAAGTTTAAACTCCATATATACTCATGTTAATGTAACCAAAAAGTTTACGAAATTTACGAAAATATGATCTGAAATCCCATAAAACGTTATACGTGTACGTTATAATTAAACGGACTTCGAGCTGCTCAGTGACTAAACTAACCTACAACAGTACCTCCCGATGATAAATACAGAACGCATTCATAAATCCTGTGTCCCACACAGATGCATCCATTGCAATTACAGGTTATTAATCAATCCTCGAGTTCCTCTTTATCTGTTACACGAGATAGAACGACAGAATGACTCTTGGTGAGATACGATAATTGAATCAGTTTTAAAATGACAGGAATGGGAGATTGGCTGCATGCCATTTATTTTGCAATTATAAACAACATTTTCCTATTACGAACTAGATTTAGAAAAACCCGTTTTGATAGCTGTGTATGGTCGATAATATTACTAATGTAAAAAACATTATTAAAGCATATACAGAGCTGCGCTAAGGAATAGAATGTTCGATAAGTAAATTAAAAAAAAATAGGTGAATTGTACCTGTATTGGAAATATTTGTTACCAATCAATGTAAAATCTTTTCCTACATCTTTTACTACTTAGCTACAACCCTACTCAACTTACATGTTTAAATCTGACAACGCAACATCATTTTTCGTCGTCATTGGAAAAAAAATATTTTATTGGTTATAGTTACGTCCAAAGTAAGTTGTTCCGGTATTTTTTTCATGTTAAAAGTTCAACTTTTTTGGTATTATGTATATAATTAAAAGCAAAAATATTTCAATACTATGGAAATAGAATTAGAACTCATAAGAATACGTAGTGAAATTATATTGAAACCGTTTTTCAGCACTTGAAAAAACGCCAATTCGAATAAATAACTCTGCCGAAAATTAGCTCAGCTTCTTGTCAAAGGAAGAATTGGAAGGGTTCAATTTATATAAAGCACTAAAGTAGGGGCATTATCAACATAGCACCCAGTTGTCGTACTGCTTTGAATAGACACAAGCTACCAAGCAATAGCCTTAAAACCATTTCTTATAAGTCCCATGAACGTAACTTTTAACAGCAAACCCGATATCACTTTAAAACGACGTTTTATCCTTCTATGGACGTCATTCGTCTCTGAAAACGATATTACGCTTTCCGAGTTGTATTTACATGTACTCGGTCAACCATACTGTTACTCGTATACTATGACCACGTAGAGACTAAATACAACCTCTTACGGGGGTTTCTAAACAACTAAACGATCACACTTTAGCATAAGAAAGAAACATACCGTCGAATGTAGTATTTGGGTAAGTAGAGAATCAACATCTCTGAAGTCGTCTCAAAAAATGACATTTAATACTATATTATACATGTCTAGCTGTAACAAGGAGGGACACAGTGGATTATAAGTCGTATCGGTTCGATTTTCAAATTAATTTAATGTAATGTGGTGAAAGTGCACACAAAAACTATATTTTGACGTATGAGTTGCTCTCACTCTGAAATAATTTCGAAATTTAATATTTCGTCGACCTTTTTGTCGATATTAACATCCCCAATGGCTCGCAGTTGCAAGGAGGGGTTTGTAATCAATGACTAGTTTCGACGTTATTACGTCTCATTACCACTCTGATATATATTTTCTATTGAAATAAATGAGATAATGGAAGGAATGAAAATATACAGTTTCGGTATTGTTTTAAGCCACGGTAATAGGTGTTATATAAAATCCAATAACATCACTTCCTGTTTACTCTGCTGTTATCTCTTTTAAGATCCTCATTAAAGCTAACTGCTTATTGTAAACTTTTAAACGTAGTAGAAATGGAAATAGAATCTTCTTGAATTATTATTTGATTAAACTGTTATGAATTAATTTTAATATTTACTTTGTTGTTTTTAAATCAGTTTGATAAATGTTTTTAAGGATTCATAGGAACTTTTGACATTTCTTTCAACGATACTGAAAGTGTTTGAAATCAAAGAATATGAAAAAAGTTTTTGTGTGTTTTTTAGTTTAGTTATCATGTAACTTCACTGTTTTTTTTGTTCAGATTTCATTAACGTCGCTTTCTATGACAATTTGTCTGCTGTCAAATGGAACGGAAAGTGTTGAAGTTGGGTAATGAAAGATTATGTGTTTATAATATCTGAACATACAGAAAAATTTAGTGATCCTCACATTATATTTTTCAAATGTTTTTACTAAAACTTTAACATGAACAAAGAATTCAACATTGTTTTTTAGTAACATTATGTGAAACGTATCACGAAGATAAAACAGTATTTTGTTGATTATATTTATAGAAAAGTTCATCTGATATCAAATATGTTGTTTTAATCACAACATAGTACAGATAATAACTCATTCATAAATTCTGCGGAATAATACATCGTGACGATTACAAAACTAAAATAAGGATACAGGAAGCTTCAAACTTGAATAAAGAATAATTATTGACGTTAAAAATAACCTATTCAACTAGTTCATTACAAATTCTTCTTTGTTGACATTTTCGATTCACGTTCCAACGTTTTTTTCAGGCAACTGTCACAATGGGAACACTGAATACTCTGTTCACACTACAACTACACCAACACTTGAAATTACACTATCTAACGCGCGTTTCGATAACAAAGTTATCGTCTTCAAAGACTGAAGGTAAACTTAGTCAGTCGACTGTCAGGAAATAATGCAAAAACTCATTAGGATTCCGCTTATACAGCTTCAAAAATTGCTCAAAAGTGCCTTCACAATGCAATTAATAACTAGAGCCTTCTCATACAGTATATAACTCACCCGATCTTTTCAAATGCTTTCTGTCTCTACACCTGGACGTGTCTAATTAAAAAAACGATGTGTGATCACATTTAAAAGAAGAAGAGTCACCATACACCAAACGCTGTTTGAAAAATAAAGATGGATAATACTACTTTTTCATTTTTCTATCAGTTTAGTACTTATCGGACTGTCCGCCTAACTAATGAAACCGTCCAAATTTCAAATGTCACATAATTAACATCGAATTTTCATGAAAAAGCAAGACAGCATTATTACTCAATGAAACATACATAATTTTCTCATATTTTCCTATAAAAGAGATTTTCAAAACAAAATGTGAAGTCCATCACCGAGGAGGTCGATGAATCGGAGTTTCAGCATCTTTACCAATCTACAGATTTGGAAAATGGTTACTCAATCAATCGTTTGGCGTTAAATCTTCTAATAAATCGAATATGTGATTACTGAAAAAATCCAGGTACCTATCACCATATAAATTTTCAGTTAAAAGATGATCTATTAATTGGCTGACTTTAAATGACTGTAGGTCATATGATACACTTTTGACTTGTTAATTCTGACTACACTAGTAGTGTGTATTATAGGAGAAAACACCTGCAAGTAACAAGACAGTCTCGTTTACAGAATTTGGATTGAGTGTTGTCCTTTCTTGTGATGTTTGACAAAAATTCATTCTAACCGTAGATCGTCTATAAATAGCTTTTGGACTTGTCTGGACTTGTCTGTGGTAGTAAAGATGTAACTGCTGCTTTTTAAGTATCCTACAAGTAGTTAAAGTCGTTTTTGCTTGTCTTATCCAATTTTTTTCCTTAGCAAACCTCAATCTATCTGACTGACGTAATAATCTTTTATTGTAATACCCTGTATAAAAAGTACATTGTATTATCTCTTGAAAGTATAAATAATAAATTCATATAAACAAAGAATGATCGCACAAAAGAAAGAAATCAAACTATCATATAAAACGGAAATAATCTAGTGGTCCAAATGTACGTTTTTTATTGGACGGTTTTTCGCTGTACGTCGCATCGTTATAGTCATTTTTGGGAAACGAATAGACTAACGATATACCATTAAAAATTTGTATGAAATTCTTCTCGGATCGAAATTTTCTTTTTATTTCATCAAAAAGACGTCGCCGTCCGGTCCATCCATATTCCAAGGATCACTCGACGTTGGAATTTGCATGCAATAACTCTGGAATGGCTGGTTATTGCGTTCCCTGGATAATGAAATACTATCGGACCCCGGACCGAATGAGAGTTCGAGGCTGACCCGCCCCATTCCGTATATTCGCTTTCCCTTAGGACCCCTCTCCCTACCGTCTCGGGGTCTTTATGCTCTTAAGATCCCGTGTAACGAAAAACCTTCTCAGAATCTTACAATAAGATTTGCAAGGATCGTATTTTGCATCAAGGAGCATTTTATATTTGTAAGGAAGAGACGGTTTAATTTTGGAGGAAGATGAGGATGGTTTAAACTGCTATACAGTGCGTCTATTAGCTAAAATCCCGAAGCAGGTCGTATTTACTGTTTTTGAAAAATTGATTTTCAATACAAGGTAAATAACTTTACACATTTTTCTTTCAATTTGTTGATTTTCTTTTCAACATCTGATATAATGTGTTAGTTGCTAAATATGGGAAAATAATAGGACATCTTAAGTTAATTTCACTTTCTCCATATTCCGGAAAATTTAGGAGATATGAGTGAAGAGCAGGGAAAGCGTATGCATCAGGATTTACACCTCATGGAAGAACGCTACCAGGGTTTCTGGGATACAAATATGATGCTTGACTATTTTTGTTTTGTGATACGTCATTTTCCAAAGTTTACACACCAAAGAAAAGCATTAATACTCGACGATTTACTTGTAGTAGTTTTTCTTAAAAAATACGTGTTTCTTTCTGTTTTATACCTACATCACTAAAACTGAGAAACTAGAGCTGATAAGAATAATCTAATTATATTGAACTACATGTCATATGCAGTCAGAAACAGCAAATATTTTTTCGACATGACTTATACTGTCAATTAGTGTAATACTCAATGTTTTGCCTTGCAGCTTCATTATTTCAACTTCAGCGAGTAAGAATTTAAAAATTTTATAATCTCATCGCTCACATTGATTGCATAAGAAAGAATTACACACTTTTACCTACAACGTAAACTGAATTTTAATAAAAATGATAAATTTAATAAAAGCGCGGCACCGCGCACTAACTTAAATCTAAACAAACATAATATTAATAACAGCGTTGTAAATCTTAGGGATTATTTATGTTTCTTCTCACACATTTTCAACTTTCTGGCGCTTTTGTACACACATTAGGCAACTTTTGTATGTGTACTTTAGGCTTACGGTAAATTAAAGACTTTCAGAAAAACAGTAGCACGAGATCAAAGGAAATCAGCGTCAGTCGCAGCATTTCATTCATGAAATATAATAAAATGTCGGTAAAGGGACCGGGAAAGAGTCAGTGAACTTTTAATATTATTTAATGTTTATAAAATTATTGTAATTGTATACAAATGAATAATTCGAAATTTACTGAAAAAATGAGTGAATTCTACCAATAATATTTTTATCTAAAAGTTGTTGCGGATCATGTTTCTCGTAATGAAAACAACTTATCGGTTCTTATGTTCTAAATTCACAAAACCCTTCGTGACATACTCTACACGTTAGCGAAAAATATTTGACTCGACTGTTCCACTACCGTCACGTGAATGTAAGGTGAAAAATTCATTCACTCAATGATATTCTGTTATAAATTAATTTTTGTAGCAATAAAGCCACATATTTTCACTTAGGTGTGGGTTAGTGAAGTTGTGGCGTAAAAAATCATGACAACTTTATGACACAAGAATATTCTGCATAGAAATAACTTTTTGTTACTTGTTTATTTTCTCATTATTTCTTCATGTTTTGGCGATATAATTCTTGTACGTCGAAGTTATAGTATAGTCAACTCTCTTTTTCACATCTTTTTTCATAACCGGTTTATACCTGCAGAGAAGCAATTCCTATATCAGGGCCCACTCCAACAAAACCTCCTTCTGTTTAAATTTCACTTATCCTACCAAATTCTATCCAACGAATCCCTCTCTCAATCTCCCTTAACTGGTTTATTTCTTTATATCACCCTCCTTTTTCCCTACAATACTCCATGCCGACCATATATTGTTTATAACAGTGTTAGATGTTTTCTTCTAATTCCTTTTGGATGCATGTTTACCTGTCTCAAATCTTCTTCCGCTTAATGTAAATCTTACCTACAAATAGAAATCGCATGGCCCTAGATCCGACGAATAAAGTAGTAATATTCATAGAGCATTTAACCTTCAGGAACCCAAAGAAGATACGCAATTCTATGAATATAAAAAGAAATCATCATCATTGCTTCAAACTTTGATTTGCACTTTTAGTGACTCTTTACGTGTTATGTGAAATCAACCATAGCAATCGAAGGGATATTTAACCGACGCGATGGTTACATGGAATCAAATTACCAATTTTTTCGATATTGTTTTTCATTCTTTACTTGAAAAGGGGACCCAAACGGGAATCAATTACACCGTCTTCTCGATTATGTTGAAAAGGGTTAAATTACTTCATCGCATTTTTTCAAAAATAACTTTGGTTCAAATGAAAGGTATAACAATACTAAACTGTTTATAGTTATAATAGGCACTGAATGCATAATATAAGGTATCCCTGTCAGTCCCGTTATTAAATAGCGATGCCTCGTATTCGACTATAGTTGACTGTAAATACTATTAACGTCAATTTTTATAATCATCAAGTTTGATTTGAATCTTATGTGCCCAATTTTGGGTTAATAACTCCCTGATATTGACTTCTGGCAACAATCGTTTCTATTTGATTCAGATAAGATGCTTTATCTATCATAGCGGGTGAAAAATTAGACGTTTTACGCGCAGTTGATTACATCTCTTAATTTAAAAGGTGGAGGTGATTTACTAAAATTACCATATTTCAGGTTTTTATGACATCAGGAGGTTGAGAATATTGAAGAAGTCGATAAAATTTGAAGTATACATATACATATCTACAATTGTGTTTTACGAAACATGGAAATGGGTCCAGATTAAATTCTTAATAACACTAATGAAAGGTGTGAGATTTATTGAGCTCTTGTAGCCTGATTGATAAATAGCGGTGTTACACTTTAGACATCCAGATAAAGGTATTTGTTTTTCCAACGCCATTGCTCTTTTAATCTAATCTAAGCACTTCAAAAAAGGTACGTGGTGGCCTAACGTTTCCATTGGCTAATTTTGGAGAGCCATGCCTCCAGATTAGAATGAGACAATCAATTTGGGGCATCAACAGGCTTCAATGCTAGTTCATTGAAGCTTTATGGGAATAGAAAAATTATATGAGGATTCAGAGAAAATATTTATTTTAATGAAGTTTAAAAAAGTTTATATGGAACAAAAATATGTCAACGGTAATACCGACAGATAGTACATTTTATTTGGCACCTATTCGTTTTTCATTGTCTTTTTCATATACCGTTAATGGAAAAGAAATAAAACAATAAGGGCGAATGCAGTGAGAGCTTCTCTTCGTCAACTAATAAAATTTCCACAGATGTGTCGCTAGTGGATTATATTATGTTATTTATAAAGCCTTTGAAATACGCCGCTGCGACGAAAAACTGGAACTCCAGGAGGCGCACGGCGTTTTCTCGTAACGGTGCCAGCATCGATTCAATACAAAATTGTGTTGATTCGAAGTTTACTTTTAGGTTTAAGTTTTGGAAAACTGTAAATTATGTGAAAGATCAAAGTCTTTTGTTTTTAAAAATCATAATATTGAAGTAAAAATGTTTAACATCTAAAGTAAACTGAAATAACATATTTGAATTTTGTTTTCGTTTCGTTTCGTCGTTATCGTTACTTGTCGCTGTGGATCTTTTTGATGAATCTGTTATAGTTGTAAAATATATTTTTTGCAAATTTACTCTTAAAAAAAACATATTACGATATTTATGCTGATTATCTAGAACCGTGGTTCCTAAAGTGGTCCATGGAGGACTCGACGGGGTCTACATTGGACGTAACAAAAAATGGAGCTAAGGGGGGGTCCATGAAAATTTATTTGTTTTCGATAGGGAAGAACTAAAATGTTGACTAAACTTTGTCTATCAATAATATTATACAGATAATATTTTACGAATCTCAGCGACTGTAAGAGTAGATTTCAAAAAAGTGAAGTTGGATGGAGTCACTTTCGATTGGTCTACATTGCCTTTTTTCGATATTCACGCACAGCTCAATCAATTAAAATTTAATCAAAAATCTTTCTCTCTCTATATATATATATATAATAAGGAAGCAAGTTTAACCTTTTTTTATGTTAATTTGTCGTTGATACTCATCCACAACGCAAGTTTCCATAGATAGATCTGAACTTCACTTTTTTTGACATTTGGAAATTGGTATAAATGTAGCTGCAGATCCTCCGGATCCAGAAAAATTTTGAAAGTGATCTATGAAACAAAAAAGTTTGAGAAACCAATGATCTAGAACCATCAGATCACCAACCAAATTGTTAGCAAGCTAATCGTAATTGTTACTGCCAATTTGTAATAAGATAAATATATAAATTTGCAACTCGAGTTGATTTTATTCAAGATAGCCATAACTCTACTTGCCAACTCACAATTGACAACGACACACGACCCAATAACTAGGGTTCTGAAGAGGATCCTATATCAGGTCTAACCAAAAACATCGACCAATTTTTCCGGCTATGTCGACTCTTTCTCTTATTAAATCTATTCTTTATTCATTTAATCGGACTATCCATAACTGATTTTTTATGCAGATACGGAATCATGTCACGACCAATTGGAGGTTATGTTTTCTGTCGAATACGTGTAATGTCATCTCAAAGTAACACTTTTATTGTCCACGGAAAGTATTTTTCTCTCCGCAATATCATATGATTCATTTTGTTTTAGTAGTTGGGTCTTCTACTCCCGAACCTTTAATCGTCTTAGCCTGCTAGTTTGAGGAGCTAGGATTTGAGAGCTCAATTTTTTTCAATTCCAAATTTAGTGACTTTGAAGCAGACACCCAATAACAAGAGCCAAAATTAGCTTTCACAATTACTCTTCATTGCAAGAACAAAAATATTATGAAATGTTGATATTTTCACAAATAATTAAATACTAGAACGAATTATTCAGTTTATACGTGGGTATCTCCAAATTTTTTATTTTGATTCTACTCTTGCAAATCTTTTTTTATGTATTTAATCAATTTGAGAAATATTTAAGAAAAGCGATTGATGAATAATTTTAGAAAGGAAGTCATAGCAATTATTTGGTTAAAATGGCAATGTAAAATTTAGATTTCACTCGAATTTTGGCTCATAAATCACGGTTGATGAATAAAAAGAAATTTCATCGCATATTTCACAGATTGTTAGCAACTCTGCTATAAGAATTCCCGAAGAACGGAAACGCGTTTCAACTATAACAACAAACAAGTATTTCGAGTTATTTTTAGTTGTGTATATGGGTGTTCCGTCAAAACGAATTATAAAATATTTGATTTAGTACCGCTAAGACAGTTTAGTGTTCACTTTTATAATGATAGGACTGTGAAATATATTCAGTGGCGTACTTGAAAATTTATATTACAAAATAATAGTTCTTATATTGGGTTGGCGACAAAGTAATTTCGGTTTTGTAGTATAAAATAAAATTTTTCTTCAACAAAGAAGTTTTAATGAACTACATATTTTCCATTTTGTTAATGACCTTTTGCCCTCTTTCTTTCAGCTTCATGATTTCGCGCTCATAAATTTTCTGGTCCTTATCAGCTAAAAACTAAACCAGGTGCTATTGAAGGTCATCGTCATATGTGAAAGTCTGACCATTCAAAGAATTCTGCAAACTTCGAAATAAATGATAATCAGATGGTGCTAGATCATGGCTGTATGGTGGAACACTAAACCTTTCCGATGAAAGCAGCTTTCTTTCCTCTACGGAAATAAAAAAGGGAAATTTGCCGAAAATATTCGTTTCTGTGCTCCATTAAAATTAACTACTGTGTAATGGAATTTTTAATGTACCCTCATATATTTATATCTATTCAAAAACTACTTTTAAACTAATGACATTATTTATTAATTTATCATCAATTTTTAAACTCATTCATTCACTATACATTTTGATTTCAACACGGCAATAATAAAAACTAACTCACATATATACAAATCTCTTTTACGGGAATTGTCTGAAAAGTTTCCCACCTCAATATGGTGATGCAATTATCAATATAAATTACAGCCATTTTGAATGCTTAGTTTCTGTTTGACTTTCGTATGATTAGTAATGAAGATTGTTCTTTCATTTTTCGTATCAGCTTGACTGACGGCGAGTGTTTGAGACGATCAAAAACTGTCACAATCAGTGATATCATTCAGTACCAAATGGTACTGAACGACCGCGGAATAAGGTTAGAGAGATAGAAGAGACAATCGGTTAGCACGCCTCAGATATCCGGGACTGTCGCGTTTGCTCAATTGGCCTTATTAACGCGATTTAAGCAAAATAAGTCGGATTTTTTGTGCCCATTTATAAATAGAAAGGAAAAAAAAATGAAGACAGTGGATTGCAAAGAGCGAATTTGCTAGAATATCTCTGGAAAAAGTGTATACAATTGAAAGGATACTATTAAAAATAAAAATGATGAAAAAAAAAGTCTTATTCCTTTGTTAGGTCGGGAACTCCCAGATATGCCTCGTATAATATATCAAGGGTGATATATTATTTCACCATCGATTCCATTTAAATTTTTTTACCTAATAGAATGTTCGGGATTCTTTTATTAAAACTTTTTGTATTATTCTGCAGCGGCGCTTATAACAAATCTAATATTTTTTGTAATTCTCTCCGATTGATTTCAAATCTTCAGATAATTCCACCAGCGGCGGGGTTTTATTTATTATAGTATGAATATTTATTTAAACAACTTGACAAGTTAGAATTCATTTTATATAAAAGCTCCTAAATTATAACTTTGAATAGTTAACAAATACGCTTTTCATTTTGAGTAAATCTCTAGAGGATTTCTGTTGAAAATTTTTTGTTTCATCTGATTCAAACTTGGTAAGATTAGAAAAACTTGGCGAGCACAATTTCTACTTAGTTGCTCGACTGTAATCGTTATTTTATTCACTTTCTGTTTTCCTATCGCAATAAATGATGATTCAAAAATGTTTTAAATAGCTCCTTTGTCAGTTCTTTTAAACGTAACTTGATAAAATGCATCGCGGCACCTGTAACTAACGATTAAATACCTCATTCATCACTATATTCCGACGTTTGTTTTCCCAGCGATCTTTGTTGAAATCCCGTGCCAATTGGCAGTGGCAATGCTTTGATTTCGAACTCGATACATCCGTACCAATTTTTCACTATTAATTAGTCCATAATAAATAAGTAAATCTTATGAGGAGGCATTCGTCGACGGCTTTGGAAACATACCAGCATTAAATGTCCATAATAATTAGCTGTAGCACGGTAGTTACGGCCGATTTCATTTGTATTTTTTTATATTAGTTCGGTGTTCGATTTGTGTGGGTTTTTTTAATTGTCGTTTCTCGGACGAAAACCAAAAGGCATATATCTGTCTATTTATTACCATATATTTTATTGTGATATTCTTGACCGAATAAATTATATTGTTCCATCCAATTAGATCCCTTTATTTGAAAATTTCAAGTACTATAATAATATTTATGGAGAATATCGTGATGCCAATTTATATTTTAATCGATTGGACCATCTTTGTAGTTATCATCATTTGAATCAAAATTGAGTTTTTCTGGATATAAGTATCATGATCTTTGAATTGAAAACAAAAATGTAGACAATGATCCGATCTACAAAGTTAATCTGTCTTAATCTCCGTATTTCCACTTCAGGTAGTCCAGAGGCTTAAAAAATTATTTGTACAAAAACAAAAAAGTTATTTAACATTCGAATTTGCTCATTTTGAGCGAATGCTACGTATTACAGTAGAAGTTTCCTATTGAAATTAAAAAACGCTATAGATCGAAATCGAAAAATTATTACTCGAATGTGGGAAAAGTAATGTTTAATGAACAACTATAAGTTTTAATGAACTAAAAAGTTTTATCTATATCTTTATTCCCCTTCAGTGATATTTACCCTCGTTTTTTTAATCTTTTGAAAAGACTCTTTATTCTCTATTTGAAGATGTATTTTCAACTTACGAATAATTGCAAAAAACGACTACAAATTTATAACATTATAAAAAAACAATCTAAACAAAGCAAAACCTCTCCTCTTCAAGTTAAAAAATAAAAATAATTATTTCTATTTTTGGTTAACATAAACCCACTTGAAGAATTGAGTTTCATCAAAAATGTAGTTAGTTAGTAATTCTATCTATTTCTTTTTGCTTCATCTTATTCTTATTTCCTCTCCTTCCATTTGTACTCTTTTGCGACATGTCCTAACCATAACCACTTTCTTCTTCCACAATTCTATTTTTTTAGCACTCTTTTGGTAAGTGCCCAGGACTCCCACCCATACTGTACAGTCGGTTTAATAATAGGTTTGTATAATCATATCTTTACTGCTTTACAACCCTTTGCTATCCAATTTTCTAACTCTTTCATCTCGTCATCCTTATCCATTATCAGCACTTCCCGGTAGTAGAGTTTTTTAAAATGAAATTCCTCCTTTTCCATTCTTAAACGTCTAATTCTTCCTTTGCCGTTTTATTTAGTCTTTTCGCCATTTATCTTGAGTGTGAATCCTGTCCCAGTCTTTTGTATACTTTCTCTTATTCTCTTCTCTTTAATTTCATTTCTATCCAGAGTCGATCTCCCAATTATCATTAGTTTTTTTGCGGTCCCTATAAATTCTCATACAACTCATATCGCAAGCTGGATTATAATCTAAGAACAGACGAAGAAAAGACGTAGTTCTTTGGTCTTGATTATTACTCTGTATTGTTTTTAAGGTGAAGTCTTTGTTCTTTAAAAATATCAATCTCTGGAAAGAGGAGAAGAAAAGTCTGAATGAAATTGTTCTGTATTATAACTGTCAGTTCTTGGACTTTCGGAAATTTGAGAATTCTGAGAATACTGTGCATTTTCTTATGACTGTTTATATACTCAAATAACGGGTATCCGGTTTACAACCAATTATCCCAATTTTCATTCATAATACGAAACAACTATGTTGTTACCTAAACTTAGACACCTCATTCAACACTTATTGAATGAAAAATCGTGTCATAAATGGCTTCAAGCTTATTCGTTGATACCCGAAATTTTTTTACTTTAATAGAGTAGCTAGTGCCTTTGTTACGTATTTCAAAGGCGTGTAAATGAAACAATAAATCCAACAGTCCATAATAATAAGGCTCTCAGAGGCCTTTTCATCTCGTTAGAGCCGGTTCCAGTTCGTTTCTTAATATTAGAACATGTATTTTGTTGTTGTGTGGGTTTTGATAATTATAGGTCCGAACGGAAGCGTGGAAAGAGACGAAAACCATCTTTATACGGTCCATTTTTTATTTTAGAAACTGACCTCGCAGAGGCGTGACAAGAAAGATGCTTGATGATTTAAATTTTTTTATTATTAGGTTCTATTGGATGAGTTCCAACATATTGTTCTCTTCAAAATATTATATATTTCCGAAAAATAACCAAATTATCTCGCAGTTTTACAATATCCAGTCCAATATTAACAACTGGGTTGATATATTTTGTTGAATTTGGCTTGTCTTGAAAGATCCATACAGACGTACGAATTTTTTCAACATTTCGTTGCCCCAGTCGACAAGAGCGATTGTCAAATTATGCTGTATCTAATGCAAACTAATCTTTTTAACAGCCAAATGTTCATGCAATATTGATTGTATGCGAGTGTAAATAATGCCTAAGTATGCCTCATATCACGGTATGTCATAGAAAACTTGATTACATTTTCTGACCAAGATGAATGTTTCAAGTATCAGTAAACAACTCAAATAGTACTAGTATGTCAACACGTTCTGAGTTTAAATGGCAAACTTTATTATGGTAGTGCCAGATTTGACAAATAAGAACGCATAATGAAGAAAAGAATTTAAAAAAGTCTAAAATATCTTATCCTAACCATTTCATGTCAAAAAAATTTCACTTGTACGAAATGAAAGTACTTCAACCACTTTTTGGAGACGATTTCAACACAACGATTTAATTTAGCAATAAACAGCTTTTATAGTTGTAAACCAAAATATTTTGCACAAGATTGATTTTACTGAGGGTGCTCGTTTTTTATGAGAATGTCAAGAAGTATATATGGTCACTAGAGGCGCGATGAAAACTGACGACTTTCTAGGGAAAGTCGATCCACCGTCTAAAGTGGACTTATTTTCTAAATTTCTTGAATAAATAATTGACTCTTAAATAACAACTAGTTTAGAATCAAGACCACATGTCTTTCTTCCAGTTAGACAGTGGTCGAAAGATAGATTCTAGATTGTTCGAAGAGAAACAAGAGATTTGTCAATACAATCGTCCGACTTAGTTATTTACTCGATTGTTTAAAGAGCCTTGTTATTTGGGGGAAAGAATAACAGCAGCTTGTCGAAGTTCTTCGAAATATTAATTAGAGAAGTGAATGAGCTCAGACTTTCAATTTCATTATTTTGTTCTGTTTTATTACAAAAAAATTAATACATAAAATAGGGTATCACTCAATTCTCATTTCTGATTGAATATTTTAGGAGTTGCGTCCATCTCCAGCCTACAAACTGCCTTGCTGTAAAATAAACGTGACAATTATATGATTAAAACCCACCTACCTGCTCTAAATTTGAATTTCATTTTGTTAAATAATAAATAAATTTTGTATTCAAAAATACAATCTGTCTGTACATAAATTAGTATTTTGATTTTCCTTGATTCGATTTAACGTGCAAAATTTCGATGCTGAATAAACAAATTATAGTTTTCTATTGGGTTCCTGAGTGACCTACGTCCATGTTTTCCTGTGTGTGGGATGTATTTCTTATACTGTGTATGGACCATTTGACTTATTTCGCGAGTTGAGGTCACAGATAGATTTGAAACACTAAAGCAAATTATATAAATTTACATTTAAATCTACGCAACTTTCTAAACCACATTAGAATTAACGTACTATCAATATTTTCATAATTTTCAATTTCTAGTATGAAAATTTGTATTTTAGAGAAAGTAGATTATTACTATTATTCGATCAGATCATTCACAAACTATTATTTCGTTACCTTTTTTTGGCACCCTTGAACAATTTGACAACTTTTATTTTGTAATAAGTAAAGCCAACAGTCTCCAGTTGTTTAACATCATTTGTTCATAATTGGCTGCAATCAATTGAAAAAAAAAATTGTATTAGAACATTCCTTTATCGCCATTAACGAACCTAATCCAAAAACCATCTGATACGTCACTGAATTCGGTTTAAAGAAAATTCAAATGCCTCATGGCGGTCTTCTCAGAACTAACAAGGTTTCTTTGTAGCGTTGATATAATAAATTACTGGATTCGATATCCTATTTACTCTACGTTATTTTCAACAAAAGCTCATATGAATTATTTATTTGCAAATGATCTGTTTTCATAGAAACTCTTATTCATTCAATATAAATAAATGATTGTTATTCATAAAAGTAACAAAAGCTGGACATAGTCATGAAAATGGAAGCTGCCAGCTTTCATAACCTGAATCTGGTTCAACTTACTGTACAAGATGTTAATGGTTATTATTAATGGCTTTATTAGAACCGGCGAGATCTATGTCCAATATTTTTTCTTTCAATTTATTCGCGAAATTCAATTAAAAAATTTATTTGAGTAAATAAAAAAAATACAAACAATAAAAATATACATAGTGAAATGTTCAATCAGGGTGTGCAATTTAATAATAAAAATAAGACACATGAAGCAATAAGTGCAAACTTTCTTCCAAGACATTTTGAATATAGCTGCTCATGGTTTTTCTGCGGCTGCTGTGATTGTAGCATCTGAGTTCCGTAGAAAATACATTTAATAGTGCCTGTAAGTGAAAAATCGTAACATCGTTATTTCATTTTATTAGTTATTAATAATCTTCTTTCTTCCATTGAGATGAGAGAAATTAGTTATTTCTTTCACTGCCTGTGTATCACTATAAATGACGTTTAATACTTTCTTACCCCAACACTTGTTAGGTTACCCTCAACCAAGTAACATCTCAGACTTCTCAAAACAATAAGCATAAGAATTGGCCACATAAAACTCATCCATGGTTATCTGATATCTTTTACCTCCAGATCCAACTATCGAAATATTTCAATTAATATGAAATTATATATAAATAAAAAAAACATAATATATTATCTAAATATTTCACTAAACTAAAACCTAAAACATTCAAAAATAAAAGAAATAATATTATATATACAGTACTTTGTGATGATTGTAGCGATGTTTACATAGGACAGACATCTCAGTATTTAGAAAATAGATTAAAAGGTCATCAATACGATAAAAAAATAAAAATGTATCAAAGAATCACGAAATATCAAAAAAATATTTAAAAATTGTTGAAATGGAATCAAATATACGAAAAAAAAGAGAATTTTTCATATACATAATGCAACTACAAATAATTCGATTGATGGCGGCTACATATATTTGAAATATATAAAGAAATTTTTTTTGTTACAATAGATTTCTATTTTGATTTTATTTTGATATATGCATATGCAGTTTTACAAAATAAATGTATTGGTATAAGTAGTATTTTCAAATTTGATGTATCATCGTTTTTATACTTTATTGCATATTATGGCCACATTGGAAATAAACATTATATAATTATGGAGAGAACTAAAAATTTAATTTTCATAGGAGAATTCTGAGAACAATTACAATTTCAGTATAAAATTATTATCAGAATAAATATAATTTTTGCATATCGTAATTTCATGAAAATTATATATAATTGAATTATAAGTAAAATACTTTTTCAATTATAACTATAACCTTAAGATTCCGAAATTCAAAAATAAGAAAACCATGTCTTTTTCAAATTATTGTCGACAACTGCATCATTTATTGCGAAAACTGAAAATGGCATTTTCATTTTAAATTCTACCTCCAAGGAAAACTTTTCATAGCTCTTGATCTTTCCGTTGGCCTCGTCTAACTCTCTGCCGGTATAGAAGGAGCACTGCACTTATACGTCGAGTCATTCGACCCGAAAATTCTAAAATAACGTTTGCTTGCCTGCCCCCGATATTCTCCAAAAAGTCGCAAGAAACAAAATAAACTGGAGAAATCTTCCCTTCAGTGTATTCCGGCAGTTTTTAGGCCTGTCTTCTAGATATCAATTCTCCTTATTTTCTATCGAATTTTCAATTGCAATAATAAAAATCCAGTTCTCCAGGAAACCGTTTCATGATATAATTAAAACTGCATATATAATATTATTTTGTTAAAGTTCGAAATGTATTCGGTTGAACATTTTTCCATTTTGATGACATATTTTCCAATACAAATCTTGTACTCTCCTAAACCGGACTATTGTGTCGTCTCCCTGCATTACTTCTGCTCTTTCTCCCTTTGCGAATGTATTTTCTAAGTTGGAGGTTATTTTACAGGGTGACGAACTCGGCTAACGCGTGTCAAGATGGCGACGTTATTTGTTTATGTTAAACGATAGAGAAAAGGGCGGCATCTTTTTCCCTTACCACCGATGAGAAATACGATTTAGTACCAGTGTGTAGGCGTATGTGAGAGCTGGAATTCGAATGTGAGATTTTGATTTATTCCAGAAAGAATATAAATAAAATTAGGAAATTCACGTTTACATTTTTTTCATTCTGTGGGCGTATGTAAATCGTCATTAATCTCCGGTTATAGTACACGATCTGTTGTATTCATAATAATGTGAAGTTTTATTTAAATTAAATTTGGAATGCGTAATGTGACTACAGAATAGAGTCAGTAACTTTGTTTGCTGATTATCGTAAATACAAAATTGTAGTACCTGAAAATAACTGTGGTAATTTTATACTTTCGCGGTCCCCTCGTTTTTTGGCTCAAGAAAATCGAAAAACCCGATTTTAATGAATTTTTTTTTCAAATCTTCGTTTTCATGGCGGATTTATAAAAAAAATACAGTTTTACGACTTTAAAAATGTGATCATAAACGCACTTCTTCGCATATAATCGTTCATAACTTTTTTACAAAGCGTCAAACGCAGTTCATATATTTTTTTGTTAATCTACACAAAAAACGAACATTCTGGAAAAAATAAATTGAAAAATTTTTGTTTATTCATTTTTATCTCTACCTTAGTCAGATACCATTTTTTTAATGGTGAAAATTTTCAATTTTTTTAAGGTTACTTTCAATATTGTACACTTGATTATAATAAGTGATTTTAATAATGTTTTTGGTCATATAACTTTAATGATTACTTAATAAAAAAGTTGTTACAAACGATTATATGTGAGAAGAGGTCAATTTTAAGATGAATGGTTATTATTTTTAATTATAAAAATATGATAATTCAACATTTTTGTATAATTTTTGTTCGTTTTTTTGTGTAGATTATGAAAAAAAATATAACAACTTCATTTGATTATTTAGAAAAAAGTTATCAACAATTATACATGAATGGGTGCATTTTCATGAACATTTAAAATCCTAGAACCAATTTAAATTTCCATTTTTTTATTTCCATAACCTTTTTCGTAAATCCGCCGTAAAAATGAAGATTTAAAAAAAATCATCGAAATCGTATGATGATTTCGAGATTTTATAGAGCCAAAAAAACGAGGGGACCGCGAAAGTATAAAAATAAAACCATTACTGTTGATGTTTTTACCTGAGTTGTTTACTTATTTTCAATCTTTTTTCAAGCAGCTCCTCAGTATAATCCATTTCACTTAGTGGTCAATTCGTAATTTTTAGGAATAATTATCCAGTAAAAATAATATACTCGTACTGAAAAGAAAAGTTGTGATTTACTTTTTCATATCACATCCAAAATCAACCTAATATATTTTGATGTAATTTAAATTACTTTACCATTACACTGGAAATAATGAACAGTTTTTAGCTGTTGTGCTCCAAAGTTTCATCAGAACTATCGAAAATAACTCTTAAGAGATTTAACTAAGTCTTGCAACTTATTTCCAAACCAAAGGTTCAATATAGGATAGTTATGTCAGGTATTAAAGGGCTTTAGTCCAAAAGAACATCACTGATGTCAAAAGATTTTCCGACTTAATAGCGCCGAGGATATTATAACTAACATATATCGTTTAAGGTGCGTTCATCATTTTTCAAAACCTAGTTGAAAACGTGTGTTAGGTTGCCATTTTTGAGACTGTTTTGTGACCAAAAATTATAGATCTGAATCACAACAAATAAGTGAATAATACTAAAGTAAGGAGAGGGATTAAAGCAATAGAATTATTGCTAACTTTAGCATAAAATTATACACGAAAAGAAGACAATTTACTGGATAATGCATTTTGATACCGAACGTTTTAAATGAAAAACAAATTACTTATGGATGATGGAGTGACCATCGTTGTGGAGCAATATAAAAATCTACAAATAAATTAAAACTTGTTTATGGGAAACATAAAAAATTAAACATTCGGCGCGTCATCTATCGGGAAGCAATGACAAACAGAATCTCTACGTTCGGAAGAAAGTGACTTATTTGGTTAACGTTTGTCAAATATTGAGATTTTATCTCTGTAAAATGTGTCGATTACGAAAAAAACTTATTAATTTAACCTATAAATACAGATTAGTATTTGGTTTAATTAATGCGTGATCACATAAAATTGAAGTAAATTGAAGCTATAAAAGGTCATATCATTTTATGCTAAACTAAATTATTTTATAAAATTGAGCCACGTTGAAATAATATAACCTTTAATGTCGATATCATTTTTATTCATTATTATTGTGAATTATCTCTTTGAAACTTCCACTAGCTTTTTTCGGAAAATTAAGTACATGGTGACGAATTTAACGCCGGTTTCGTTATATCAGATGTAACGCAGTAAAGTGTCAATCAAAGCCAGTTGAATCCGCCGAATCGCTTTTGACGGTTGTGCGTCTAATAGAAAGTTCGCGAACGTACTGGATGACTGTAACTTCATTATTATCACAGCACATAAAAACTGAAACGGATTTAAAATGTAACTTTCTAATAATAGGTGGAGTTTCGACGATCGGAGGGAAATATTGAAGGGGAAACTAGTAGCGAATAAAAAAGCCCGACACAAATCTACAGATAAAACCCGATTTTGAAAGAATTATCATCCATTATATTACAATAAATACATAATTGGTAGCAATAACGAGTAGTGTGAAAGGACGTTTGATTCCGTATCAAGATAATATTATACGTATTAATTGAAATATTAAGAAACAGAAGCTAAATTTGAAATCAAAAGAGGTATAAAACACACTTAATTTCTCCCAAACTGTTCGATGCAAATTTGTAAGAAATATTGAACAAAATAAATCAGTTGAATTTTGCGTTATATTAGTTGCTTTCTAATTTGAAGATTTCTCAAAAATGAGGTAAAGTCGTTGATATTGAATCTCAGCAAATTTCAAATTAAGAGAGCTATACTACGAGGGTTGCTACTTAAGTTTTGAGATATGGCAATAATGAAGAGAATATGACGAATCTGACATTTTCGTCAGAAAGTTTGAAATTTTTAATAGTGAACTCGTTGAACATGTGCTATTTGAGTTGTTTACAAATACTTGAAACTAAGACACGTGCCTGGAGGATTGAGATAATTGAGTTTATGGGAGCAAGATGGAGACGAATTGCAAACCGAACTTATCCAGAATAGGCATTGTTGAAACATTGTTGAAAATAATAGATAAAGTCGAAGATGGTAAACAAATAAGTATGCTAATGTGATTTCCCACTGCAAGATAACTTTCGTGTTATGGTGTTAATGTATGTACCCGAGGCTTGTCGATTTTTTTATCAACAAAACGTTAATGGAATCGTGCCAATACTGTACCCTCAAGTTGACTAATATACGTCTATGACTAATTGTCATAGACGTATATTTCTCACAAAATTGACAATATTTTAAATGATCAACAAAATAAAATTCTGTCATTTCATAAATCACTTTATATAATGATCGATATCCTCTAAGAAAAAATTGAAAACTAACGAACGGTGTCCGTGACGCTGTTTCGTATTTTATTATAACCAGTTTTTGTGAGAGTTTCTGTACGTCGTTGAATTAAAGGCATTTATTAATAACTCTGGTTGAAATGCCTATCATAATACACGACCGTTTATATCCTGAAAGAATCTCATACTTATTTTAAGAAAAAAAAAAACAATTTATCTATTAGAGATTATTGATTTCTTTTTCTATGAAAATAATGCGGTTGATGTTTATGGTTTTTTAAAAGTTTGTTTGAAAAATGACGTTATTGCAATAGATAGAGATCTTAAAGATGGAAAATAATGTTGAAATATGTTAGTAGCTACCATAAGATGAAAAAATATAATTACCACAATTACTTGCGTAAGTAATAATCAATGAACGTCTTTTAAGTATTTTTACTAAACATGTTTCTTGTTTATAAAAAATTTTATAAAAAAAATAAACTTGAAGTAGTTTTTACCACATAATGGAATTTATATATTTGTTTTGAATGTAGACATGATATAAATATTCGGAGCTGGTCATCCCCATGTAGACTGCCGCTTATTGGTCTTCGGTTCGTAAAAGTTGACAACGCCGGACACTTGTTGTCGATGTATCAGTTTAAGGGTTGGAATAAGTTTTATGCTGAACGTATCATTAATTATTATTGTTTATGATATTTAACTACTCTTTAAATTTACAACACAGCAGTACCGGCATATGA
This sequence comes from Diorhabda sublineata, assembly GCF_026230105.1. Taxonomy (NCBI): domain Eukaryota; kingdom Metazoa; phylum Arthropoda; class Insecta; order Coleoptera; family Chrysomelidae; genus Diorhabda; species Diorhabda sublineata. The sequence continues at coordinate 21,394,021 of NC_079476.1, forward strand.
ATGACTATTGTTACGTTGTTGTTTATAAGTGTGAACTAGAAATGCATCCTGATTTGTCTAAAGAAGACATTGGATAAAGCATCGTAAAAATGGTGGAATATGTCGTTTATTTGTATTTGAAGGTATTAAACATGTTCAATCTATCTAGAACAATAGTTATCCAATGGATCCAATTCATCATCTTTTATAACTTCCACTACATTAAATTATGACCGGCGCCATCTGATGGCGTGTGGTTGTGTACTCATCACAATAATGTTTTCTTCTTTGTTTATAAAAAAACGTGGATTCATTTGTATATTAATGGGAAGCCGTTAAATTGTACGATAAAAAGGAAAATAATTAGGTAACAATAAAAGTATACGAGACATCGGTAAATGCACTTCATCTGGCGTGTTTCTTTTATCGCTATAAGTGACTTTTGCACGAAATTGACTTAATAAACACCTGAAATTTAGCTTTTTTACCAGGTCCTTTATTAAAGTAACGCCTTCAACTGCGCTAAAATACGGTTGCGTTTTTCGGCGGTAGTAAATCTTGTGAGAAAATTTTCCTTGTCTTGTCTCTTCTATGTTAAAAGTCGTCTGCAAATATCTTTTCGAGTTTGCCTTTGTGCACCCCTTCTAAACTCACGATATCACCTTTTATTTAGGTAATATGATACTGCAGACTACCATAATGTTCGATAACACTTTTTAAATTTGGATAGGTATTTAATCACCGCGTTCTACTTGACACGATCTATTTTGATCTTTTATGCTTCGAATGTAAGACATTTTAACAGTTGTTAGCATGATTTAGATAAATTGCAATGATCTCTCGTATTTATAAGTTATAACTGTTTATGTATCTCTAAAATGAACATCAATAAGGATATAGCAATGTATTTATTTAAGTTGGAACAATAATCGTCATCAAGTACAACCATTAGTTTAAAAAAACTGTAATTGTATGAAAGGGTTGAATCTTATAAACCTGTCGAGATATTGTTGAGGCGCATCTTCCCGTACCAATCTGCACCATATTTGAAGTTAAATGTAAGCAATATGTATATGTCTGTGGTAGGTAAAACAAAGAAGAATAGAATAAATATGACATGATAGTTTTACTGTTTTATCACACAGAGGGACCACACACCACGTACACACTTTACTATTCATATTCGAAGACGCTATTTAACGTTTACTGTTGTTATACAGTAACAACGTCCCAACAGACGCCGCTACACCTGTTAGCATTTTGGCGCGAATAGTGAAAAAATATATTACAACCGAACACTGAGGAATTATGTTGAATACACACCAGAAGACCGAATTTGAATTTACCTTCGGTCATTGAAGACGATCATTTGGATATCGAAACTTGCGACAGACATCTTAATTGTTGGTAACAGTGTCTTTCTTCTTTTCTCCTTAATAGGTCAAACATCAGCTCCATCTTCGATATATTTCTTTATCTTAGCTAGAGGTTGTTACTCCACCTCTTTTGTTGGTAGAATTCTACTCTCTGTTCCAATTGGAGTTTATCCCTTGCTATTTTTACCAGTCCATCATCTATCATTCGATTTGCTTCCATTGTTTTTTTCTTCGCCATTTGCTAATGTTATTTACGTCACATGATCGTCTGATGCTTTCCCTTCTTTCTCTAGTAGTGTTTTTCCAGAGATTTCCATTAAAATTTTCATTACTGTGGTCTTCAAAAGCTGTTTCGTTGTTGATGATGTTTCTGATGGTCATTTTAGGTATGATTGTTGCTTTGTAAAATCGTGCGTTTGTTTCTTGTTTCAGGTGTTTGTTTTACCATACTACCTCTTACCTCGTCTCCTACGCCTCCATAACTGGTTATGTCAATTTGTTGTATTCGAATTTCGTTCTCTGTTGTATCATTTGACCTTTCAGTTCTAATTTGCATCTAATGGGCTCTTTTGATGTTGCCAAGCCAATGTTTTTTTCAGTCAAGATAGTGTATATTATACTGTTTTCTTGTGTATTTAATTTTCATATATCATGGCATTCACAGCATAACCCAGGATTTTGATTTCTCTATCTCCCATTTCGTAACCTTTCTAATAATATCATCCACTATTACTGGTATGGGTTTTGTTTGTTTACCATTAATGTGAGCCTTATTTTCTGTGTATATGTTTTCGTTGTTCTGGGTTATATTGATAGGTATATTTCTATTGTGCAATAAGTGAATAAAATCTTCTAGTTTAATACGGTCATACGCATTTGTGAGGTCAATGAAACATATGGATTTTTCAACCAGATAAATACTGCATCTACGCAGGATTTTCCTGGTCTGAATCCTTGCTGCTCGTCTTCTGGTATTGTTATCCAGTAAATTTTGTTAGTGATAATTTTTGTAATCAAACTCAAAATGCGTTAAAATGAACATGATATTAGCTCTTATTTAATCAATAGTTCAATATTTTCTATGAATACATTTATTTTCTAAAAATTTACCTTCTATATCTTATGCCGAAGCTTATCGAGATTTAGTTTCTACTGGATTTTCGATGTATTTCTACCCAAATATCGATCAATTGAATCAAAATAACTACATTATTGCCAAATTGTATTATGAGAATAAAAACATTAATAACGCATTATGTTTTGAATGCGTATGAAAATGATCAACAGAAAAAAAACGGTTTCTACAAAAGAACCAAATCAAAACTCACCCCAGCATAAACTGTACACGCATCGAATCCCTATAACATTGTCTCCCGTCATCATGATCCTTTACCCGTAAAATTTCGAGTATATATCGCCAAATCTTCATGTCCCTCGTTGACGAGTTTTTAATCAGCCGATCTCTGTAGGCATAGGCGTCGCTAATACCGAACTATCGATATATTATGATTATTTCCCTTTCATTCATTTTTCTTGTAAATAATTATATAGAGAAAATTCTATTTAGATGTTTCAAAAGTATATAGCCACGTTTTTAGTTCTTTTTTATAATTGTCAAATTAGTTTAATATGTTTAGAATATTGTCGGGAATAAAAATAAACAACAGAACAAATTCAAAATCTTACAGGGCAAGTAGAAAAGTTAGGAAATTGGCATGAACGTTATAGTTATCTATGAACCAACATCTTTAATATTACAACCTCTTGCACGCTACTGAATTCATCTGTCCTATCATCAACCCCTTACCAATTGCACAAATTGATTTCGGTCCAAGGGTTGCCCCTATTAAGGGTTGCTAATAGCTAGGGCTGTTTCGGGCCCACTACTATCGTTGCGAGATCGGTCACATGTAGCCGATGAATATGTGTACTTAGGAATTATTATATCATAACCGGTATATAGTCGACCACCGAAATAATGCCTAATTTTTTGTATATGTGGAATTATTAATGTTATGTGGGCGACTAGGAATTATGGATTGTTGGGGTTGGTAAAGTCAGATGCACAAGTGGTTGCTGTAAATATATTTAATGGTTCGGCTATTGTGTAGAATTATTGTTTAATGCACTTCAGTTTAGTGAAAGAACGACAGGTTTGTATAGTTGGGAACGCGGTGGTTTTGTGGATTTATAAAAAAAACATCAGGATATAATAGGGTGAAGAAATGATTAATGTAATAAAGGAAATACCTTCTTGAATTCTAATTAATTTGAATAATATTGAAAAAGGAAACATTCGAAGTAAACCAAAAGTATTATTGACCAAAAATATAAAATTAGTTTTAAAGAAAACTAGAAATCTCGTTATTTCATATTGATCCCAAATTTCAACATTCGCAGAAACATCTAATGTGTTTGGTGGGTTGGGTTGTCTCCCTCCAATAACTAAAATCTCCTCCATTGGTAGAGACTGGTTTTCATGGGAGAACTATATTCTTCCCAATCCCCATTATATCGCAAGACATTACCACTAACGAGATTTCTTATACTCTCCGGTCAATACTGAGCCAGTGTATGCATTTTCAGAGCGTTTTCGTTTTATAGAGAAATTCTGATAACAAACTTTTGTGAGTGTACGATCTTGATCGGGAGTTATAATTCTTCTACGACATTGACCAGGCCTCCTTATTTTCTTGCTAATAGTGGTTCATTTTAAAGGAAAAAAATTAATTGAAATAAGAAACGGCTTACGTGATTTCAGTTTTGTTAAAATTGCGTTAACTTTGATGCGCCGGGTATTTGCGAACATTATTCAGTACCACATGAGACCGCTTCGGAAATAGCTTAACGTGTGAGTTACTCGTTCAAATATTTTATCAATAAATCTGTCTGTTCCTTTTTGCATCCTTGGCCCCCTTCATCATGCACATAATTACGGCCATCTTTAACACCATCACTCATGAAGTTTTCCCCATACAAACGACTCATTCTCCGATGAATTTCTGCAGCACTATAGCCTTCAGCCTGTAGAAACCGAATCACACTCCGCAATTCACACTTGGCATCAATAACGGCGGACATGTTTACTTGGCTGTAGCACAACGCCGACTGACGCCTGAATATCAACAATGGCAGAGTGTGTAGTGCGATAGCTTCGCATTTTATTGGTTTTAATTGGGCTACGAACGGCTGCCTTATCCATCACATTCGCAAGATTTAGCCACGTGCGAAATATTGGGCAGAAATTTGATTCGAAGAAGGAGGACATCGTCGTCACGGGGGCCTACTTTGCAGACCGCGAGAAAATGTATTGTTTAATCGGGTCAAGTAGATCGAACTAGAAAGAGACTATATTGGAAGTATTTGTATAATTTTTCCTATTTTCTTTTAAGTCTTCAATAGTTTATAAGCAGATTCATGAAATTCTATGAAGTTCTTGTACAAATAAATTAAATTCAATCTTTAAATATAAACTAACATCACATATTTCAATAAGTAATTATGAAACTTTAATCGAATGATGTAAATTTCAGATAACATTTATGAAATGAATCAATCTTTCAGGGTGGAATAATAATTTGTAAAATTATCTAGTAATATACTTCAATCTCAATCACCGTAAGAAAGTTATGAAAACCAAAATTTATGAAATTTTGATCAACAGAATAAGCTCTTATCCCACTTCCAAGCTATTATATAAATCTCGTGTTTGAATATATTCTTGTAAAATAATGCCCATTTGCAACAAAAAATTTATTTTTGATATGAAAGTTTGTATGAAATTCGTATCAAAACAATTACTATAACGTCATGAATAGATATCTATTCTAGTCCAAAAACTGTGCTTAAAAATCCATTAAGAAGAACACATACATTCAAATACATAAAATAATACAAAGTCTTGTCAAGATTAGCAAATAAATTGTAGTTCAAAGCTTTTGGGTTCAAATCAACATCGCGAATGACTCTGTATGAATTCTACTTCATTTTCATATTCTTCATAGTTATCCACGGAATTCGAAAGTTAGTGAAGTATCATATAACTGCTATTCGAATTTGAATGTCTATTTTAATATATTTGACGTGATATCAGCAGTACGATGACAGCAGTCGCCTAATCTATGTCGTATATGGAGCGGAGAGAGTTCGTTCCAGACAGAATTTACGCTTGGTCGAGACCAATTCATAGCCAGAATTTATCCTATCAATTTCTGCTCGTTGAACTGGCAAAGAGCCGTGTCGTCCCCGTTTATAGCCCCCTTTTCCCCGTTCCCCCGTTCATTAATGTTACGGGATGGAAAGAGACAAAAGATAGAATCGCACAGATGCTAGAATTCGTCCGATATTTGAAATTTTTGTTTTAAATGAAGTTGTAAAAAAAATTCTAAAAATATGTTTCACAAGAAAAAAAAATCGAATGATATTTTCTAATTATACCGCGGCTATGTGATTATGTGATAGAATTTCCGTTGTTGCTCTTCAGAGGTATTTTCATTCCTTAAATTTATCATTTTCTTTATTTCTTCGGAATTTAATGCCGTCGAACTTTGTTTCCTTTTACAGATCCTTCTACTTATTTGATTGCAGTTTTCGTCGTATAGAATCGCACTTTCTTCATAATATTTCTCTTATTAGGTTCCACATGGTTTTGACATTAGTTTCTTTAAACGCTTTACCATCTTTTCCTCTCATGTTCACAGCCCAATCCTCTAAAATCAATTTTTCTGCCGTCCGATATATATCTAATTGATACTCTCTTTCATTGCTGTATAACATGGCATTTTTCTTTACAAAGAAAGTTTAGTGCGCCGCCTGAAATAAGTTCAAAGGTAAAACCATTTCCAATGAAGTCTACGAACAGCAATTACAGCAAAAGATGAATCATCAAATATATTCAAAATGGCACGAAGTTTTTATCATGTGGAAAAATAGAAATTTGCCTATTTTAAAGACTTAGTATCGTTGGCATTAGCAGAAATACGAACGATTCTGGCTATAAAGTGTCGTGGCTGAAAATGTAAGTCATGCGTTAGAAAAAAACATACTAGGCTGATTTCCCTTCAATTACAACTATGCAGATGCTGCAGATAATGTTCTCCGATTTTATGAAAGAGCTGATATTCCACGAAAACACGATCATCGTAAACCAGTCTGTTGTCAATACCATAGAAAAAGATAACAGCGTTCTATTAAACTGTTAAAAATAAATCTTATTTGATACGGAAACAAACCTATGGTTCAAGAACCATCCATTTATGAAAGTGATTCGGAGTAGAATTCGAATTTTAGTTTTAGAATTTGAAGTTCATTTTTGACTATTTTGTACTGAATTTCATTTTGATCTAGTCAAGTTTTAAAGAGAAGAAAGTGACAAATATTTGCATATTTACAAAAAAATGCATTTACGAAGGAGTGTCTGATTTAATAGCTTTGTAAGCCTACGATATTTCCTTATAGAACCCTAGCTTTTCCTCATTTATTTACCATAATTAGATTGAAGAATCTATATATTAGTATGAAGTAGATATGCTTTTGGTAGAACATCACGATTGCTGTAATTTATTATTATTGACATATTTCGCTAAACGTTTCTTGAGAATACTCTTAATTGGATTAAGGTATGGTGAACTAAGAGGCCAATCAAACATATTTCATTTTTTTCTAGGATAAACATTTGAACCAGTTTTGACTTGGGACCAAATCGGATTGAAACATTCCATCAAATGTTTCCGTGAATGGAACAATCCTATATCGTGGCATTTCAATGCTTTTGAACACGTAGTATCCCTCATAAAGTTGTACCTTTCACGATTTTTGTTACATATATATTTTCTGGGAAAACGAAAAATTGTCAATAGTTGAGAATAACAAGGACTTCATACAAACTAATACCTGAAGCGCATCAAATTCTTATTCCGTACCTGTTAACAGCATCCGTCGAGTCGGATCCAACGCCATCTTGTTCACTTCCGTTCGTTCCCGCCGTGATTTTACATGTTGTTGTGTTTGTTTAATCGAGCTTGAACTAGTCTACCTTGGGGAAAATATTTTATAATTGAACATCGAAAAATGATCGTTTAGCGACATCGATTAAACACGTTTTAGTTAATGTTTAATAGAGCGATACCGAACACGCCATTGATCTCTCGTGGTTGTAATGATGAAATATGATTATTTTATCTCTTAAGAATCGAGGAAGGGCAATGGACATAATAGTTGAACAAATTATCCCTACAGTATGTAGAACAAACTTATTCAATGCTAGAAAGGTTCGTCAACTATTCAAATAAACTAACATCCATTTTGGTACGAGGATGGTCTCAGAAGTACCGCGCCCAATAAAAAAAACACAAAAATTTTGGAAAAAAATCTATTCTCCTCTTAGCTCCATACAATTTTCCAAGCGATATTCGAAAATTTCGATACACTTTTTATAATAAGAATCGTCAAGCTTCTCAAAATAGCCATTAACAGCCGACATGACCTATTCATTTTTTCAAGTCTGGGAACAGAAAATAATCCGAGGGGACTAAATGTGACGCATAGGGTGCACGAGGTGACAATTCAAACTTTAATTCATTAATTTTGACCATTGCAATAACGGATATGTGAGCGGGTGCATTGTCTTGATGAAACAACACTTTCTTTTTATACAAAACTTATTTCTTCGTTCAAACGTTCGAATAATACTCGCAGTTGATAGTTTCTCATTTTTCAAGATAGTCAATGAAAACTATCCCACGCGCATCCCAAAAAACCGACGTTACGACCTTGCCTTCTTTGAAGCCAGTTCTCCCTTTCATTTCATTCTTTTGATTGTCCTTTTATTTCTGGTGTGAGTTGATGGACCCACGTTTTATCCATTGTTATGAAACAGCGGAAAAATTTGGCTTTATTTCTGTGAAACATAGCCAACACTAGATGGAAACATCTTCAAGGCGCTGTTTTCGTTCCATTGTGTAAACGCGGCATCCATCTTGCGCTCAGATTTCTCATGTCCAATATAGTTAATATGCGATGTAACGTATTTTTTTAAATGACTTCTATGTCTCCTAGCTCGCGTACCTTCAGTCGAAGATCATCCAGTACCGCTTTATGGATTTACTTCAATATTTCAGGAGTCCTCACATTATTGGTCGACTACTGCGATGCTGGTCTTCGCAGGTCATGCAGCCTCGTTTAAACTCTGCTACCCAATATTTCACTGTGGCCTCATGAATGCCAGTCAAAACGATCTTAACGAATAGCTAAAGAATCAGATTGAAGTCTCACTCTACGTCTAAGACGATCCGAATCATAACCATGTCAACTAAGAAGTCTGAGGAATTTCTCTTGATGACCAAAAATGACATTGGGGCCATAGGTATGACAGAGGGCGACAACTGCAAATTTTTCGAGCAAGCTATGGAAACCGCTGCATACTTCATTAAAAAGGTTGAATATTTCGTAGGAGTATTGAACAAAATATCTTTTAATTATAGGTGGATTCAAGACGTCCAAGACCGAGCAAAACGGTTTTGAAACAGTTAGTTTAAATTGATTTTATTTCTAGTTTGAGTGCAGTTATTAATGAGCTACATACCTACGAATATCAAGCAAAAGGCGTATTTCCTTACAATTTCTGATTTTGTTGTTGATATAATTATGGTTAGCTCAGCTAAAAGTTGTAATAAAATGTAAGTTGCAGCCCTGGAACAATACAAAAAATCGTTTTTATTTACCGAAACCATTGAACGAACCGGACAAATTTGAAAGTAGGACGTGGCGAAAGGGCAACAAATATCGTTGAAGGAAGGAATACGGCTTCGTCAGTTTGTGTTAACCAAACAAAGGACGTTAACGATGGCAGTGTAATATACGAAGTTGTGTACACGTTACATGTGTATCGTGTTATCGCTGCTTTTAATCCAAACAAACAAACAAAATGAGGGAGACAAAAGCCGGAACGAACTTACAGTAAATATACATACAAGACAGAATGAACCATCAACTACAGGGATAAGTTTCTCTTACCAATGAGGTACACTGCAAAACATGTTTGTTAACATATTTCTAATATACATTGTATTTGAGGTGGTTCTGAAACATATTCCCGAACCTATATCCATTGAGGAATTATTTTGTACCATTCTTAACATTGTTAAATTTCTAACCAATGAGAAATTATCATATTAGTGATTCATTAAAATATGAACAAAATACTTTAGAACAAAGGTTAATTTATAAACTTTCAGTTCAATCTATGCGAAGACAAATATTGTAACCATAACTTTGTGCTTTTCATGATATGTTTTTATTTCTGATACCACTCCCTGAAATCTGTTTTAGATGTCGGATCATAGTTTTATTTTATTATATATAAATTTTGATCAAATGTACAGGCTCTAATTTTTATGCGTCGTGCATTTGAGATGAATACATCTCCATATTTTCTTGCTCTAAAGAATTCATATTCGAACTTATTGCCAGTCAGTTTTAAATAGAATCAATTAGGGTTTAAAATAATCTTGGTATTATTTATTATATTAGAATAAAATAGATACATTTTTTAAGTTGCTGATACAATCTTTTCCGATTATACTTTTCATCATCATACTCGTTCGATATCAGAACTATGCGACATCCTCTATGTATGTACCATCATTTTGTGGATGAACCCTAAAGGCACAGATATATTGGAATGTGGTATTGACCTGAATCATAATTTCATTATTACAGGGTGTGGCCTAATAAGTTTCAACTATCTAAAATTGCTTACACGATAATTATGAAATTTAGTGGGCGTTGGAATATATTTTGGCAGTGATACTATTTTTGCTCGGATGTGAAAAGACAGGTCCCTCAAAAATAGAATATTCGTCTAAATTATTTATGGCAGGTCAATAACGTAAAAATTCAAATTTCCAGAAAAAAAATCGGAAAAAGCGAAATCTTCTTATTGGTATATTTACAATTTTGGAATGTCAATCGGTTACTTATGATCCAAACGTTGAAATAATAGATAAATGTTATTACTACTTCTTTTTACTCCAGAGGGATTCGAAACTAATTGGAGTAGGATGAAGTTAATTATTACAAAGCAAGAACTCTTGCCAAAACAACTACTGGCAAAAATTTCTAGGAAATTATCGGCCGATTAGATCAGTCTTGAAATTAGATTATGTGGATTTTCTGCTTGAAAATATCCCTTTGAACTTAATTGTAACAATGATAAAATTATTAAAATGCAACGTTGGCTTGGTCGCGTGTCAATAGACCAATCAAAACTGGTTATCAAGTTTCTCAACCGCTAGAAATAGATAATATGTTATGTCTTTGAAAATATTTGCACTGAACTTTACGAAAACGATGAAAAAATTATTAATATGTAATCTGAGAAAGTTGCGCGTCTAATTGAATAGTCGAGACAAAGTTGGTTATAAATTAAGTTAGATTTACTTCATTAACTGGTACAAATATCGTCGTAGAACACAGATTTTTAAAATAAATGGTAAACCTTTGATATAAAACTAAAAGTTGCAGATCTTTTAGTTTTTCACAAAAATGATTCTTTGAAGTTAATCGCTATTCACACAAGTTAAGGTGGTCGGAGCTTAAGAAATGATGATTATAGATATTTTTCTCATTTTTTTCTGAATCAGGTAATAAAATACTAAGGAGCATCTAACAAAAGCTTTATTCCATTCAGCAAAGAAGTTAAAGAAAGTATTCCTTCCTTTGTTCTATACAATTACAACATTTTCATAAACTGGTCTGAACACTTGGTTGTATTGTAAAATATCATTGTGTGTTGGAGTTCCTACCGAATTGTCTGTATTTCAGATTTATTTTATTTCTTTTTAATAAGTTTTACGTAAGATATGTTGTTGTATCCTCTGCAAATATAGCCATGGTGACTAGTTCTATTTATTCTATATCCCAGAACCCTTACTTGAGGTACTTTTTTCTTTAGCTCTTTTATTCCAGAGTCTAAATCATCTTGTTTGATTGAAAATAGTCTGAGATATGTGAAATTGATATCTCTGCGTATTTTTTAATTGAGCTTATCCACTTTATACTCTATGAACAGAACTATGCAAACTTCTTTTTTTCTAACGATTGTTCAATAATATTACCCAGTAAAAATTATCAATTTCTAAATCGTTTTATAATAAATTTTACTGTTTTTAGTATAGTTTTTGTTTTCTAGTTTAAGGACCATGATTATTTCAGCTATTTTCCATTTGGAAGTTTCAACTTTCAGACGGCGGTAATAATTATTTTTGATAATTTCTTTTATAATTATATGAAATATAAATGCTTCCTTCGAATATATATTTGTTCATATTTTCTATACTACTTCTTTTACCGTGACTTCTGATTCGTTATTTATATTATTTCCAACGTATTGTTTGTACTTAAATATTTTGCAAACAGTTCATAGTTAAGTTAATGAAAGATCAGAGACAGTTGCTTACAAAGGGCGTATCCTACTGAAAAAGAGAAGCATCTTGTCTTCAACCTTCGGTCTCTAGGCAAACTGTGAGGCTTGTCCAAGTGTTTGAATCTCATACGTGCTGGACACTCACCCATGACATGATCTGTGTTTCTTTATCCTCTACACACTTCCTGTACGTCTGTGATGCCAAAATGGTGAAAATTGCGTTTTAGATGACCGTTGTAATAATCGGAGTAGAGCATTTTATTGATAAGAGAGGTAGAATAACCATGTAGGTGTGTCTTCATTTGTCTCAAGCTAGATGTTTCCATCTATTTCGCAAATCTTGCGAGCAGACTACTTACACGTTTCGCTTGTTGGCTCATTGGTTATTTTGTTGATCCCAATCTGATGAGTAAATCCTCACTGTGTGACTGGGTATCCAAACTTGCATCCGACACTTTTCAGTTTTTCTAGGAGTCTCTCGTACTACAGCACAAGCTAGTGCTTGTGCTGGACTAGACTGTTTCAGCCATGATAGCTTTTATTGCATCTCTGCTGACTAAGCAGATTGAAACTATGACTTGAATGACGGTAGCATATTCCACAAGCGAAAAATATTATTTTGTTTTCTCTACTGAAACCTGTTCCAGCTAGGCCATTGATCCGGGAGCAATCCGTGTATCATATGACTGTTATATGTGCTTGATGTGTGCCTCCAAGTTATTAAATAATTGGTCATTCACCTGCAAATTATCCCTGTATACCTATAATGGATGTTAAACTATATTTTTAATCTTTTTTGTTTTCTTTCCATGTCTATTAATGCTGTTAAATTTTCTAAGTAAGATTTTATTTAACCTTCTTCTAGTTCCTTGATTTCTTTTTATAAAGTATATGTTTATTTTGAATACTTGTAATAAGTTTTCGAAATTATGGGCTTCCATGAAAGCGACAAGCCATTTGCTAATGGAAAATAATTGGCAATGAATTATAAAAATTTGCTGTTGACATAACTTGAGTTTGAAAGACTTGATTTTGAACCTATTAATTAAAAGAGAAACCGTTAAACCCGTTTTTCAGTGTACGTCAAACACACGTCTGATTAAAAAATCTCCCCGTGCGATGTCCCATATGTCGTTCCCTTTGTACCGGGAGATTATCCGTAATTACGCTTTTTAAACATAGAGTATGTCCATTATAGAGCAGTTCCATTGTAAAGTAGGTCCATTGTCGCAATTGTGGGAATATCGGGCCATCGAAGGGGTGATCGTAGATCACCAACAGATAAGATAAACATGTCACTGATAGGAACAATGACTTACTAGGCTCGTATGTAGTTGTAGTACAAACCCCCGCATTATGACCGGCTTTGTTGTATTACAAGTCGAATTAAATATGTTCAAACATCATTTCTAAATATCATATCCATATTATGACAAGGTATTATGGTAAAACATCTTTTTAATTCCTTGATTATTGTATTCCCTTCTTCCATAAATTGATTACCATCTTATTTATCTCAATTTTGATCCCTACTATTCTTAACAAAAAATTCTGTCATAAACTCAAACTCAAATTAAAGAAAAAAGTAGAGGGAACATAAAAGAAAACGCAAGTCTATCACCTATGAATACGTATTGAGACCATATCATAAGAAGAAATATAATTGTGGAAACAATTCAAATAACCAGTAGATTAGCTTTCATACAAGGAGTTTAAAGGTCTGTTTAATAAAATTAAATAAAGACAAAACGCAAACAATAAAGGAATTACCATGTTTTGTATCATGCACAGAAAATAACATACATCGAAACAAAAAACTCAGCGTAGCAATAAGATAGCATAAATTGGCAAACTGACATCAGATACCATGATAATGACGGCAGAGTTTCTGAAATGCTTTCTGCACAATTCAAACTTAATTATCATCAAATATATGGTAATGCTGTCCAAAGAAACCTTGGTTTGCTTATCTTGAAACCCGTACAAGTAATAGATGTAGTAACATAACTTATTGTTTATTAGACCCTGCCTAGTGTGGAATTGCCCAATATATATTCATGTCAAGGGGTTTGCATAATCTCGTTGCCCTTTATTCTAATATAATATGTACATATTGCAAATAATATCAGAATGAATTGAACCCTTTTCCACCGGAATAATCCAGTAGTTTCATGTATCCGTTTGACGGTGACACTATTCCAAAAACAAACTATATTTCGTGGCATATGCTACACATGCGGTCGATTAGATCCGAATATAAAGAAAACAGAACGATTTCATAACCTCAAAGGTTTAATATTATGTTAAAAAAACAACATAATGATGTTGAAAACAGTGAGATATCGGAAAGACTTGAAATAAATCAAACATCAAGGTGGTACGGCTTCGTCAAATCAGTCGGATCATTATAACATCGGAAAATGAATGCATTGGATGCTGGCTGGCTAACTACTATTAACTATTCTAAAGCTTTTGACTGTGTACACGTTATAGTTCTGATCAATAAATGCAACAGAAAGCAAAACACACAAAACTATAATGACATTAAAATATAATAATTTACTGCAAGTTTTTTGTTCTCGTTTCTAAGAAAATTCTTAATTGCTATTGATAATTGATACTATTGATAAAATATGAAATAATAGGAGAAGTATCACTCAACATCTATATTTTCATCGATTGTATTATCACTAGTAAATTATTAGGTACTCGAACCAATAAAATGTCTTTTAGAGATCCCGGGCAAGATGGCAGAAGTGCAGAATGCCAGGTTCAATCATAATATATTTTCAAGTAAATATTGCGCGATATCATTGAGGAAAATTTGCATTAATCATTGTGGATAATCTCATCCAAAATTGTTTGTTTCAAATGAACCATATCAATTTATCGAAATTCATCTCTTAAAACTAGTAGAGAGGGGAATTGTTTCCCAAAGAAGAAGAAAGGAATAATGGAGAGGGAAGTCTTACTGCATAGGTTACAAAACGTCATACAAAACTTGTATTGTCATGCCAAGAATCATTTTGTACTTTTTGCTAATAAAAACTATTAATTTATTTTTGAATCCAATACAGAGTTACATATAATATTTCATTCCTCCATCGGTGCAATTACCGAAAAACAGATGACCTGAGAGAAATAATTTTAATTGTGTATCCGTGCATCATATTCCATAACGGAATTGCACATACCTAAATGCATATTAGTATCATTGACGAATAAATAATATTCCTATATTCAAACACCTCCCAGTGAGTTTTGTACGCCGCTATGTTGTAATCCGGCCTGTTATATGGGATGGATATAGTCCCTGGATCGGGTAAACAATTCGCGCAATGTGTAATATCGGGGGTATTTGAATTCCTGGAAGTCGTAACTATTCGGGCGGGGCGATCGGACGGAATTTCATCAGCTCCAGCTACCGAAATGCTACCCTAACTCGTTGCAGGACTGGATCCATGTTATTCAGAGAAAATTGAATAAATTTTTATTTGCGCTCTTTACGTAATTGAATTGCCAAAAGGTATTGAAAAGAATAATTTGTGAAATATCAGAAACGTTCATTATCATTATTCATGATCAATTTTTACACATATGTGACGCTATATATAACAAAACCATAATCATCATCAATGCATTTTGGTAACTGAAGCTTCCACAACTTGAAAACTTTAAGCTATTCACTTTTTTTGTACCCACGAAAGACGGGTTTTTTCACATGAAGATTATGATAAAAAATTGAATTTACTGTTGCGGATCCAACATCAATAGTTATCTAAATGACTTGATAAGTGCATCTTGAATCTTTTTCAAACATACCTCGTCACTCTCTCAATATTTTCAACAGTGACTGGAGAAGAGAGCCCCATCTCTAAGCGCTGTTCTTTTGATAAATCCATATTTTGGCAAATCGTTTGTACCATTATTTACTTTGTGATAACAACGAACCAACTGCAGTCAGATTTTACTAATTAAGAATGGCGGTATTCAAACGCATTGTTGCCAGCTCTAACTAGTTTTGTGACATTTCAAAATATAAAAAGTGGCTCTCATTTATTGAATGATTTATTATTTCTCCAGCTTGCAGAACTATAAAAGCAAATATTTAGATTTATATAACAGAGATTAATTGAATTGAAAAGCTCCATTGAAATATAAAATAAATTTGAATATTCTAATACAAATTACGTTTATTTCAAGTTATGAGAGATGTTAACTCTACTACCAACTCCAGATACCCGCGAGGGGCGTCATAAGCCCGATCCAGGCTCTCCACAAGGCTACACAAGGAAACGCAAGTGTGAGAGTGTGGTTGGTGCGCATGTGTCTGCTTGTCTTTCCTGACCTCGACTTGTGTCAGTTTTTCAACCGCGAGTCAAAGAGCGCAAAGAGAAGATACAATCAACCACACTCTCGCGCTTTTTTCTGTTTATTGCTCCATAGTAACGATGTACAATAATTAATCATATTGGAGATGTAGTGAGAAACTGAATAAATTGAGAGTGTGGATCGTTAGCACTCCTACGGTCTCCACTCGCTAGACGCGTGTCAAAAATTTTAGAGAGGCGCCTCGCCGAAGTCTAGAGAAACTCTCGATATGAGTGTTGACGAGTGAATGTGGCATGAGTGCTACCCATCCACACTCTCGATTTATTCAGTTTCATATAACTGTGTTAGCTGCTTTATAGAAGCAGATAAGGGTTTTTTGAATTCCAAATGATTGGTCTTATTTGGTATAAAAATTGCGAACGTCCTTACTCTACAGCAATTAACATAAAACTGAGCCTCGCCTCACCCTCTCGCCTACCTTGATTCGTGTCGAACCGGAGCGATAGCGCAACGTACCGAGGAAAGACGAGGTATCGCGAATGTATCATCTTCACTCTCGTCTTCGCGTTCTCTCGTGTAGCCTTGTCGAGTGGTGTAATATTGTGCTCTAAACACCAGCTTCTTCAGAATGTTCAGCGTTTTATATTTTGCATTTTCAACATATTTTTATAATGCTGTTTCCACACCAATACAAGATCTGACAAGATCTAATACTAAAAAATTGTTTTTGTGTGCATCCAACTCACTGTTTTCGAAGAAGAAGGCTTCATGCTAAATAGCTGTCCTTCGTTGGTTTTAGCACATGCGTTTTTTTGTAGATCTCGTATGTTATACAACAAATATAATTGGAAAAATGATAATCTCAATAGTTAATCTTCGATAATTAATTTTTCATATTTCTGTCGTATTCTTCATTAGATTTTTAAGTATAATTATTACAGAAGTAACTATTTATTGATTTGTTAATTTTTTTTTTCTAAGAAAAAATATATCTTGATACGCTACTCGTATCAGTAGCAAATGTTCAGCGGATTTTTTCTTTCATTTCTCAGTTGTAAAAGTTTACTTTATTTGGCTTAATGGTAATGCAACACAAACAGTGATAATTAGTGAGAAACCTACCACACCATTATCGTTTGCAGTAAGAGAAAATCAGTCGTAAGAGATGAATAAAATTCAATTGGTCTGTTTTACCGTCGATCTACTAAAACTAACAATTCTGTCAGTGAAGTACGTTAATAGTTTTCAAATATAAAGCAGAAATTTATAATTTTTGTCTACAGTTATCCCAAGATTCTATATATTTCTTATCTTGTCCTTGTCCATACGACTTTAATACAATAAATTACACGTTTACCTTTCTAAAAAATGACTTTGTTATTAAGTAGCTATAAATCTGTTTGAACACACATCTTTCTCCGTGGTCCGTACCCTGTCAACTCGGTATTTTACTGTTGTGAAAACTTTTTCGTGTCAGTCTAACGACTCAACTCAACATTCGCTCCGTCGCTTCGACGAAGTTCTGACTCAATGACTACATATTTTGCAAGGATTTAACTCATTATTTTTAAACTTTGTCACACATCAGATACTTTGATTCCGTCAAAAAACGACAATGATCGGAAGTTGATCGAGGCAAAGTACCACGAAGTGCAGTGAGTGCCACACTATTTGATTTGCCTTCTTTCAATTTGGCGAGTATTTTAGTGAACGCCACATGCAAGCTGTTACAACTGGAGCGAATGGAGTCTTTTCTTACCATTATCCGCGACCTTTTAACCCGTAACACCTGCACTAGTATAGCTTGATGTTGGCGTCAGTGGATGTCTTGCTATCATATGCTAAAGAAGCTTATTTGCTTTATAATAAAATTCTGTCTTAAAAAACTTGTTGGACTATAACAACTACAGAAGTGCTTAGATCCGATGTGATGATCACGCGCATATCGGCTATACAACAAATTAAAAAAGAAATAGGTACTGAAAGTCTTACAGGTCTATAGTCTAAGGTCAATACTAGTGGATAAAATAGAGAAAACAATTAGATTTGATGCTGAATCGAGTGGACTATGCCTGAGCCTAGCGCTTTATGAATCAAGTATTGCCAGACCAATGAGACTTCATCTACTGAACGCACCTTAACCCAAAAGCTTTGTAACTTTGACTCCAGCTTATTTCGGAATATTTTGACATTAATCATTCTTTGCATGAAAAACAAGAATAATAATTTTCAACTTGCTACCTTTATTTTTGTAGCTGTTGTTCAGAAATAAAGGTTGTATAATGCGAGATTATGAGCAAAAAATATAAAATTTTGTTCAAAACAAAGATAAAAACATTCATATCAAGCCAAGGAAAAAGATATGTTATTGTTAATTTAAATTTTTGCTGTTTAAATACAAAGTTTCTGCTAATTAGGAAACTACAAATAATTATGATCGAGAGATGATGAAAAAGTAGGCCACAATTCACGAGAGAGAAAAATTCTAAAAGGGAAAAAGGGAAAGGGAGAACATTTTCTACAATATAATGTGTATCTAATTTTTCACAATAAAATTGTGTGGAAATGCATTTTATAGACAGAATGAACAAAAACTCATATTATTTTTCTTTAAACAAATAATATTAATGTTTTCAATGAAGCATTTTGGGCTTGTTATCTCAGTATATTCTTCGTGGCAAATGATATCAAATCTACTAATACGATGGTTTCAATAGCAAGTTATCGCTTCTCTATGTCTTCTGAAGACTGTTGTTGGAATTTGTTGAATAAATAATTTGTAAGGAGCCCCAAAAAAAATTGTTTAACATGCTACTAAGTCAATTACTGCTTATATCACAAGTACTATATTGATACTTCTTGAACTTCTCTGAAAGCAGTCGGTTTTAAATTGATTTACTTCTCAAAAATCAGAAATATCAACGAGTGTTTATTTCTGGTATTCTTATTTATATTTTAAGTTGGTAATTAATTAACATGGTTTGGGAAAAGTTTAAATCAATTTATCTTAGAAAAACTAAGCTTTTTCTAAGACAACTTATATCGTATTGCCGCTATATTTGAAAAGATATTTATAAATTTATTAATCGAGTTCAGCGATTGATAAGACATGGTTAAAGAATATATTTTTTTAAATATTTCATGTTGATTTCATTACTAAATCACTATTTCAGAGATCTCATAGAATTCATATACGATTTGCTTTATATATATATCTAGAATTTTGACTTCAAATCTGAAAAGAATACAAAAATGTTATTACAGATACATTCCATTTTTGAGGTTATATCTCACGCATTGGTATCACCCAGGTCAAAGTATTTTTATTATCATCAACCAACTTTGTATTATGAAAATAAAATAGAAAAGAAAACTATGAAAATAACAGAAAAATGTTTTTTAAACAAAATAAATTCTTGTACTACAAATGGAAAAATTTCCGCAAAACTACAATTTCGAATCTAAAAATTCATGATGGTAGTAAGGATCAAATGAAAATAATTCTAAAGAAGTTCAAAAGAACAAAATAAACATCACATATTTTGTTAGAAATAATGTATATTATTTGTATTTTACTTTTAACGTGACGCTAATGAATTTTGTTTTCTATAATTCCCTTGGTTGTTGTCCAAGATGTCTTCTTCGTCAAATCATTGAAGGAGATTTCATTAGTAGTATATATCCCATCGTTGGGCAGTAATAGTTACATTTTCCCGAGATTTAATGCTTCTTAGAATGATTCACGGAATTCGAGACAATTCTAACAGTCGTTAAGTTTATTTTATTGTTGGAAATTGATGTGCATTGCTTTATTGGCTGCTGGTGGCACACTAAGAAGGACTCGATTGAACAATGGCGAAGAAATAACAAGAAAACATTCTTAGATTACACTGTACAAAAAAAGTTTTTTATCTTGATCATAATAGAGAATCTTATCGTTTAATATAATATTTATGATCAAAATTGCATACAAATTTTCATGTAACAATTATTTTAATAAAAAGTTGCAAAAGAGTAACTAAAAAAATAACTTTTAGAGAATTGCTTCAGTAAAAATTGTGTTGGGCACTTACTCTGTTACGTCAGTGAGGACATGTTAGTGAATGAAACGCTCCAGTTTGAAGCAAAATCGAAAATCATTCACTAAACACTACCAATCAAACTCGAGAGAGTTGTAAAGACAAACTCGTCTAAGATCGTCAATGTTTCATGGGCGGTATGACATGTGGCACCGTTCAGACCATAAAGTGACCCGTTGTCGATGCATTGCTTTCTGACGAATCATTCGTGGATTTTCTAAGCCCCAAATATGACAGTTTTAATTGCTGAATTCTCTTCGCTGCTCATGGTCTACTTATAGGAGATGTTGAGTCAGTTAGAGTTTGTAGACATGCAATTGAAAATATCTAGTGAGAATTCGAATGAACGAAGAAAAACTAAAATAAAACATAATTAAAAAAATTCTTATCAACAGACGTACTCTCACCAGATCACAAACCCATTTCTCCCTAGGATTGTAAACTGCAAGCAAAAAAAGCATGCAAGCATGAAAAAATTCAGCTGAAATTTAGCTGCGCATGCTTTTGATCAAGAAATATTGCGTCTTGAATTGCGTTGCACGTTGTTATGCATATGAATATGAACAGAAACTTTGTGCTTATTAATACAAAATATTATAACGTTCAATATGTAACGTCACAGACTCGAAAAGGTAGAAATGTTATTTAATAGTAAATTTTTTATATACTAAATTATTTCATAGACGACGTTGACTGCCTAACAGGAAAATTAGATAGATAAAGTGAAACTTTTTAAATATTTATTTACGCATACAATGTGACAACCAGATTGTTTTGATTGATTGATCTTTTGTTTACATTTAACGTACCTAATATGAGATGTTTAATCTGAATTATTCTGATAGCTTATCTGACCACTACTATCTTATCTCGAGAGAATTACCGAAAAATAATGTTAAGAGCAGACATTCGTATTAAATAATCTCGTTTTGTAATAGATATTTATCTGAATTGCTTTCTGTAGTAACGGTTTTTTGATATGTCATGTTTTTTAATTTAATTTATTTAGTTGCAAATAAAATGCAAAACATTGAAAAATCATTTCGTATTGAAGAAATTTTTAAAAATATTCAGTTGGGATTTATGTACAACATTCACGAATACCCAGAACACATAACATAGAAATGTATTCTTCTACAACCCTTTTGTATAATTATATAATAATGCTTCAAGCGTCAACTGACTAAGTATGAACATTTAACTAATGAAACCAGGCAACTAGATATGAATTTTTCAAAGGGGAAGGAAAAGTTATGTCGTGGCTAAGCTTCCCAATATTTGATTATCTTTTGTCTGCTGATAGTGTCATATTAAAGATATTTTAAGGTTATTGTGACTTGTTCACTTCTAAATAATTAAATATCAGACATTTTTGAAATTTAGGTGAATATATAACTTTTACGATCAAAGGTGCATTAGATGTTTGTAAATTCCAAAGATAGTTCTCTAAATTCAGATCCCGTATCTCTCAAGAAAACCATCAACGTCATGGCAAGTACAGAATTGAAGACAAGCCCATGTTAGACAATCTAGAAACTATTCAACTGACTTATCCCATGCAATATATCGCTTCAAAGGTACCAGTTTTGACGGCCAAATGGATCACTACAAAGTACCTCGAAGCGGGCTTCACATAAGTGTTTGATACACGGAATTGTTCATTTTGAAATGCTGATAATTAAACAAATTGTTAATGCAGATCTTTACTGTGGACGATTGAATCAAATAAAACCATTCGATAATGCAAGATCGCACTGTGCAAAACGATAATAAAATGGGATGGGAGGTACTTTCTCACTCATCATACCTACACGTATTTACAATTAATTCGATAGCTACAACATTTTTCCAAGGGAAAAAGATTTGGATAAAGTCCGCAATGCCATCTCCATATATTTTATTCAAAAACCAATCGATTTTTATCAGTCTGACATTGAACAATAGCATTCTAGATGGCAAAGTGTTATTGATAACGGATGTGATTACATTATTGATTACAAAAATAAAACAAATTAAATTTATTCATTTGATTTAATTCAAAAAAGCAAATCTGGTTCCTCTCGTATTTCACTTTTTTTTGAACGCCACTGGAAGAATAAAATAAATTATTAGCTCTTCTGCTATAGTGCTATAATCAACTCCTGCTGAGTGATTTTTGATCTTCGACATATTGCTCTGTAAATCATATCCCATACGTTCTCAATCGGATCCAACGTCTGTGGTATATAACCGACGATCGTACATAATATCTCTGTCCCTTCCTGGAAAGTAAAATCTTCTCTAGCTAGATTTCTTCGTCGCGTTGCAAATCCTGGTCCTCACCATACGCCTGTTGTCGCTGGATTTATCAAGAATAACAAGTATCTCCACTGCAATGAAAACTAATTGTCCATTGTAGCCAACGCTAAGAGGGCGGCTATGTAGTGTCTAATGGGTGGAGGATCCTCTAAAAGGTTACTATATCTTGAATTTGAAGCAGCGACGACAGATGCATCTCGACATCACATTTAACATATAATCAGGGCCATATCAAGTAGTTCTGGAACTGAGACTTCTACTTTATGATAGTGCTGGTTATAACTAACGATATCTATTACATTATAAAATCTAAAATCAAATTGGAAGTTCATTTAAAATACCAAGATATTTGATAAATGGTTCTATGCACTTGAAAAAAACCATTTATCGACCACTTTTGACCAACAATCTTTCAACATTCTTTGAATTTTCGCTACATAGACTGTTGATGCTTCATTGTTGTTATATCATCACGTTGCCTTTTCCTAATGGTCCGAAATTTAACAAAAAACGTCAAATAATTCATAGATCTTGCAAAAGTGTGAACAGAAGAAATCATAAAGTATTGCATACCTATTTTTGTACATTGTTTTTTAATTTTATCAAAAACTACCGTGATATATCAATCAGTAAATCGATCTTTAGTTTTCTGGGGTAACCGATTCTCGAGAAGAATGCGTGAGCATTGAATTTTTCTATCAATTCTATCAACAAACCGTCGACTGATTTTTGGTTTCAAAATTAGTTCACAAATTGTCGGTTCTCAAATTTTTCAATTATATCTTTTGCGTGAGGCACCCATTCCGAACATCTGTCTGAATGGTTGCCGGTCTATTGTCTAACGTCTTATTGATGCCGTGATAAGTCTTTGGTCAGTAGATTTCCTACAACTTCAATATTTTCTGGGGTGTCCTTGGTCGGTAAATTGTTATCCTTTCTACCTTAAATTTTGTATCCCAATTAAAAACAGCTGTTCGCAAAGTGGAATACTGGCTAGAGCCACAAATGAAATTCCTCTTATTTAGACCCTTTTAAAATAATGGTAAATATAATTAAATTGGAATGACCAAAACCTTGGATATCTCTAACAAGCATTAAACCTAAAAGTACAAGATTTCGTATCATGATTCCATAGTTTCTTTCTTAAAACCCGCTTTTGTATAAGTTTCTCTGATATCTTTTTATGAAAAAAGCTCGCAAAAAATTTTCTTTTCCACGATTAATGAACACGAATACATCAATTATTCATTCTGTGTTTTTGTCCTATTATATTCAACAAGAAACCATCTTCTAATTAATAACTTATCTCACTTGTATAATGGCCAATCACTTATGAATAATAGCGAAAAATCTTTAGATTTTATAATGTAATTATAACAACATTATTTATACATTATTCACAATATACTAACCCATTTTCTTTGTATTCCTAAGTATTCTTTGGTGTTAAACGATTCAAAGGAGGATTATTTATTTTAAACAGGTGCAATGAAAAGTCAATTATATCTTACAATAAAGTAAAGCCGTAAACCGCTGGAGGAAATTACCGTTAATAGTCCCGAAATTTCCAGTGAGCCAACCTCTTCATCGTCATTCTATTTTAGAAATATAATAATTATTATAACATAGAGGTAGTGAATTAGACAGATCAGGTAGCCCGTAGTTCTTGTTTGTCTCGGAGCAGTATACGAAAACTGTCAGTTGCAGATTCTCTTTGAAGTTCGGACGCCGGGGGCGTCCATGGCGTCGTTTTCCTTTGCCTCCAATGCCGACTGTACGACGAGTATGGTTTCAACAGGAAAACGAGTTTTCCCAGTTATAATGAATATTACAAATACTGTAGATAAATCCTTTGGAAATGAATGTCTATCAATATTTTTTGTGTACATTTCACCAATTCAGTACTTCTCTTTTCAGGTCCATTTAAGCTGTAAAATAGATATTATGTGTAAGTTTTTCATTTCTGAACTTCTTCTCGATAATAATCATGAGTCATTTTGATATAGGCGAGTCAAATATTTGGGAATAACCCTGGATAATAAGTTTCTCCAAAATAAACATTGAAATTGCTGTTAGTGAAGCAATAAATACTCTGTTGAAGGCTGGTAGAAACTGGAGCTTTTACCCTAAAATACTTCGGTAAATGTACATACGTAATCAATTATGTGATTGTACTAGTTATATTCATATAACTGGGACTTTGAGAACTCACACAACTAGCACATTTAAAATCATAGCTATAGTTAGTGACAGATAAATTACCCCATTCTCACGATAATAAAGGAATATAAAGGGTTTGGTAACAATTTTTAGCAGAAAAAAAAGTGGGAAAGAAAATTCATCACTTAAACTTTTATATATTATCAAATGATTACAGATGATTTGAAAACCATAATAGAAACTGGTACACCAGTATTTGGTACTGCTCACAACAACTGAGACTTGTATAGAAATCAAAATAGTCTCATATCAAATCATCGATACAATAAAAATCTTTCATTGGATCGGAAATTTGTTTAGAAAAGTGCATCCACAATAAAAAGTCACAAGAAAAGTAGAATTTGAAAGAGCGAATGTTTCCAGGACTGGATCACTCCAAAAATTTCTTTTTTTTCTCACTGACCTATCATAGGACATCATTAGATAAAACAGAATCTGTAGGATATTGAATAGTGCTGACTCTGTTGGAAGCAAAAAACTACTTTGAACCGGAAATTTGTGGAGCAAGGATGTGACCTCCTTGAAGCCATTCCAGGTACTAAGGTTCATTAGAACTTTGGAACTAGACGGTGAGCTATAAATAGTCTTCGACAAAATCAAATAAGATTAGGTCGTCGTGGGATTTCTTACTTATATAATCTACAGTCTAGTGCAACTACCACATTTATCGATATTTTTCCATAAATGTCTCCTGGCCGAATTGTTGACAGATTTGTTCGGTTTGACCATCCAATTACGAATAAATTTTCAATATCTCGAGTTGCTGTTGCGCACGTATTGTACAATATTTTATATGGAATGAATAAAGCGGAGGAACGGAGATAGAAAAGGAAAAAGAGAAGTAGAAGACGCCTCTAGATATTTTCGGAGGTTTAACTTATAAATATCCATGTCGAAAAGTTTTAATCAGAGTTGGTTAATTGGGAAATTTGATTGTTCAAAATTTGTTATGACAGTTTTTGATGTTTGAAATTAGTTAACATGCCTTTTCATTAAATGAAAAGTGTTCAACAATGAAGATATACTGAAAATACCTCTATGATAGATAACTTTCTGTAGATTAATTATAAAATGAAATATCTTATTTTAGCTGCTGTCGTGAATGTCAGAATGTTAAATTCTCACACGTTGTATAGGTAGTACTTTTAATTTTAATTTCTTGAAAGTTTCCTAAGAATTTCACTAATTATTTTTTTCTTTTTCAGGTAAGTCGGCAAAAATAATTTATATTTACGGTAAGACTTCAGCAACTTTGATTCGTTTAACATTATAAACAATAACAAAAAAGAAAGAAAAACTACAATTTCAATTCTTTTCGACAGATTTAATCTATTTTGACCTTTGCGATGATAACTAAAACTTTAATAGCAACTTGAAATCGACAAATAATTGTTTCATTTTAATGATAATAGAGCCAAAATCCATAAAAGTCAACTAGCAAAGAAAAAAACACTCAAGAAGATTAAGATTCGAAAAGTTATCAAAGATCCTTCACTCGTGTAAAAATCTATTTTTCCGAAGGATTCGAGGGCACATACCCGGCAGGATATGTCGGAAAAGGAAATAAGGAGATTTGTCCAGCCGAGGACCTTAAATGGATTAGAGCAGTGAGCGTAAGGACGAGCAATCGGGATAATGGGCCGGACACTTATCCTAGATTTGAGGAGGAAAGCGGGAAATATCGGGAAAGCGAACCGGGATGTGGTCAGAAGGAAAGGGTCGCGAGTGTTTACCTTTGCCAATCACTTTCGATCACTTCAATGATATTGACCTCAGATGATCTCAATAGCAAATATTGGGGTTAAAGTTTACACGAATTGTTCCTTTACTGAATTTGAAAATGTTTGTTTGAAAAAGGGAAAGGGACAAAATAGATATTTTCAGTCGAAATGTTTTTATTTTTATCTAGTACACTACAAAAAATTGATTAAATTTGCATCTTTATTTTCTCAAATATACGAGTATTATTTCCTTTCGTTAGAAATATTTCAAAACTGTAAACAGTATTTTTAATTTGAACTTTTAATGAAAAGAATGGAAATATGTCACTGTTTTATCGCTTTATAGTTCAGTTTTCCGTTCCAAAGGTTTTATACGTATATCTGGGATGATATTCAATCTCGTTTATTGTATAATGATGAATTATTTCTCAATAATACATTGTGGTGAATGTTGGCAAAGTAAAGATAACGTTTTGTCTACTTCATGGTATTTATTCCCAATACCAACCTATAATTGATTCACAGATACAGACTCAAATATGTGTTTTAATACCTATAAACTATGAAGATATATTATAGCTTCATGATCCAAGTTGGTTAGATTATAATTTTTAACCATTCAATATCAACATATGTGCACTGAAAGTGATCTACAATGACTTTATTTATCTAAAATTCGGTTGTGATAGTTAATTTTTTCATAATTTCAATCAGTATAATTGTCTAGAGCTCTATAGAAGAGGTCGTCCCACTTTCAAAAAAATTGTACCTACTTGATCATAACTATGATACTAAGATACCGGATACGGAAAAAATTCATCATCTTCTAGTAGACGGGGAAGTTTTAGGTATCGTTTAGATACTTCTCCATTCTCCAAATGGGTTCAAAGTTTTAATTACTTGTGTAATAATAGAAAGGTGTAGTTTATACTAGTTGCTGTTGTAAAAATATCATACACCTCGTTTAGATATTATTAGATTATTTATAAAAACTACCAAAATTTTTCTAATTTCCAACGCAATATTCATTATGCAATTGAATGAAAAATGAACAAAAAGGAACCTATATTTGAACTTATGACTATTCGAATGTGCAAACTTATGGAAGTTGTAATACCGCAAGACATGCCAGTAAATTTAATGTTTGACCATAAAATTTCCAATATCACACTTGTGATCTTGTCAAATTAAACGTGTGGACAAATGAGAACCGTCCTACTCGTGACAGATTGTAATAATTCTTGTTTTAACCAGAGCACAGAATCGAGTATTCATAAGATCATAACCGGACGTGCCCATTGTGTTAACAAATATGTCTTCCTTTTCAACGGTATTTCAATGGTAAATAATTCCTAAACTATATATTTCGACATATTTTGGTTCTGCTCTCAATCTATAGTACGAGGTATGTCTATTAAATAACGAGACTAGTAATATAAAACAGTTTATTTGGATATTCTTTTTAAATCAGATTTGATTCGTTACATGTTATTACCTCTTCTAATAAGTTTTAATCAATTTCAATCGCATTCAAAGTGTCAATACAAATATTTTTACGAACTTCTTGTTGTTCTAATTTGAGGATTTTAGGTACTTTTCGCATGTTCGAAACATGCGACGGCTATACTGTTTTGTCTACAACAGTCATTAACTTTGGAGCATGCGTACTTTCTCTGTAGCGGCGCTAGTTACTTAATAACCACACCTCGTGTAATAATTCTGTATTTGAAGAGTGTGGTCTATAAACAACAAGAAGAAAAGGGTCTGAAAAGAAAAATTACTAGAACCATAATAGTAACGAATGCAAAAGGAATAAAGAAGCAGAAGAGGAAATTAATGAAAAAACTATCATTAAAAGATGGTTAAGACCCATATATAAATGTGAAAATAGTGAGGGAAAGCCAACAAAAAGATGCTGAGTGTTCAATACTGTTCAAAATGCAACAGAAAAAGTTTGATTATAAAAACCATGATTGGAACCGTAGAACAACTTCGTACTACTATAATAATTTTTTCAAATTATTTTATGATGCAGGATTATGTCCATTATATTAGAAAATAATTCAATCGATATTGATTATTATACTTAACTCTTGATTCTCAATAAGATGCCAGAAGTTTTTTTTCATCCGACCATCTCATTAAACTGCAATTTTAACTAAACTTTCTAATATTAAATTTAATGACATTCATCGTAATGACAACGCATTTAATGGAAACAGTTTAGCTGGATAAATAATATTTATACTCGTAAGAAGCACACCCTCGAGTGGATAATACAGCCTTTTTCTTATGATAGTTTCGATATAAAATTTGTCTTATGAAAAAAATTTTCTTTCACTACAAAACGTCGGATTAATTGGAAATTTTGGACTCTTATTGAGGACCAATGACAGAACAATAATTTCAAAAATTCCTATCATTATACTTGCATCGTTCACCAAGATAGCATGTAATTCTGTCTATTTTTTCTTTTTCTTTAATCACGCGATTATTTAAGTAACAATAAGTGTTTTTTTAGTTATTAGAGGTTAATACACAAGTTAACCAACTGACTCCTATGAAAACTCTTTTTTAGAATACAAAACAAAAATTGTCTATTAAGTCTATTTAAAAAATCTAATAATCTAGTTAAAACCCGATGAGGTTGGATTGTTTTAACTTTTTCCGTCGTCTTGTAACTTTTGATAGTAAATTTTTGGTACTGTAACAAGCGGAAGCTTACGTACTATGGCGTGTTCACTATCATGTTTAGCATCTTGTTTTGATATATCTGAATGTTATCGATGTTAAAGCAATTAGCGTGTCCCCAAAGTTGTATACCATAAGACCACATTGATTTAAAGATGATTTCAATATGAAGTTCGCAAAAACGTTTCAGCCGGTCCTGATTGTAAAAACATCGGTTTTCTGTTAAAATGTCTCGGTTGGCACGCTGTCCCCTATTATTCTCCAGTCTACATCATCTTTTATTTGTTTCCTGGGCAACACTAACAGAACACAGATGTTTGGGTGACTAATTAAAAAGCGCGATGTATTCAGCGCTACACAAAATGATAAGCGACGCGTCGTTCTCGCTAATTTCTACGGCCCGAGAACAATACTCAAAAAACGAGAAAAAAAATAGAAAAGAAAAAAATTTCATCCCCGACGTGCACTACAACAAAGCGGGGCTCTAATTAGGGCGCATTGTCGAGAGGGTTATATTTTAAAAGAACAAGTCTTCAACTCGAGTGTGTTGTAGAATTTACCTCACTCACTTTTTCTAATGACTTAACTGAATTCATTACACGATGCCTTACAGACCCCACTCGACGGCATAGCTCTTATGACGACTGTAATGTCCCCTTTTTACGCTATGCACCACGGATTAATTCTTTTCCTGCAAATGGGATTATTAAAAACTGTGGTAATTAGAAAAATCGATACTAGTGGCAGTGTCTTTAACTTTCCATAATTAATTCAAAACTCATCTTTTTTCATTTGATTTTAAGATATTTTTCTATCATAAATAATGTAGTAATTTAATTCAAGGTTTTTCAAATTTATTACGAAATCGTGCTCTTGGATCAGTTCCATTCAATCAACGGATGATGCAACACCCAATACAGACAGGAAAGCGCTTAAACTATTACGCCGCGTTCTAGTCGTAAGAAACCCGTTCCGCCTTTCCTTAATGGTACGTAGGGTTTTTCTCAATATAAATTGGAGGAGAGATCTAATTTCCCTAGCTCCACACAAGATACCTGCATTATCAAGCGCTTTTCTACCAGCGTCGGCTCATGGTTCAATATTTTGAATATGCACAACTTTAGAGTCATAAAATAGTAACCAAATTATCACGTCCAAGAATATTATTGCAGTGCTATCTAACCGTCAATTTGAGTTAGCAAATTAGCTTTTTAAAAAACTAACCTTTAACCAAAAAAACCGTCTTTACAGATACGAGAATAATAGTTTTTATACTTCACAAACATGTTTCAAATTGGAAACAATATTTTCATCTTTTTCGGGGTTAATTCATACTAAAATTTAGGATATCTTTGATCATTTGGTGCTCAATAGATAACATTTCCACCTATTGTACTAAAGAAAACTTTGATTCGTTTTAAATGTTTAACGCTAGATTTTGTCCATTCTGATGTTGCATCACTCCCAAATAAAAAACACGGATAGTAGTAGATCATTTCTCATTTTTACATTCGTGATCTACAATTGCACTGATTTTATGTGCAAGTATTAACTTCAAGCGCCACTCTATACTACGATTATGAGGGAAGGGGATTAACAGATCAGATGTAATATTCATGGTTCCTATTAGATAATCAGAAGATTATAAAAAAAGGTAAGTTGGAATTCCATGGGTCCGGTTGTTTTTCTTTATTTCAATTCAATATTCATCGACAGCGTTGGTTTTTCGCCCAAGAACAAAAATAACCATCAGAAACATCACAAAATAAACAAAATGGATGGATGTTGTGTGATTCGGTTGCTCCATAGTTCGAGTAAAAAGGAGCTTGCTGGATTATGCTTCCCGAAGGCGTCTTTGTCATGGAGAACTACACCAAAACCACATGAGGGAGACTGTTGGATCACCTGCAGAGAGTTTCATATATACCGTAGCTTGTTGTGGAAGAATCAGTATAGAGGATGAATTTTTATTGTAGAAGTTCTAGAAATGCTTTGTTTACAAGGAGTTTCATTATTATAGTGGACGGTTAGTAAGGTATCAGTTATAATCATATTTTTGGGTCAAGTAGAAGGGGAAGCTACAGAAAGGGGGATGTTACGAAAGGTTAATACCTCTGAAAGAAGGGACGAACAATTAAGGAATGGAATTTGTAGTTTTAGTTGAAAGGAAGGCTAGTCATTGTGATAAGAAATCAACAAGATTTAAAGGATACTGACAGAGACAAATCCTTAATAGAGGTGGAGACAGATTAGTTCATAGTTCGTAGGTGTGGACGGCCTCAAAGCCGTTGAGAACATAGGCCTTCAGATAGGCCCGTCGTGCCCCACTTGACGTTAGAGACAGATTTTAATCAAGTTTATAGAGGTCTTATCCGTTCTAAGCATGACTATGACTATTGTTTTATACATACGAGGATATATTGAAAAATTCTTAGCCTACTATAAAAACAAAATTTCAATGTCAAAATATTTTATTACTCAACTTATTCTCCTCTTAATTGGATACATTTATTACAGCGAACCTGCAATGTCTCTAGACCTTTCAAAAAAAATATTTCTTCTTGCTCTGCAAATCAGACGACCACAACTTTTATTACCTCCTCGTTGAAAGAAAATTTACGACCTTTCAAACTTTTTTTGAGTTGAAGAAAGAGATGACAGTCGACGGAGCCAAGTTTCGTAAATAAGGGGGTGTTCTAGTAATTCAAACCCTAAATCACGAATTGTTTGCATGGCAACATGAGATTTGTGTGCAGGGGCGTTGTCCTGCAAATACAAAACACCTTTGAATAGCTTTCCGCGTCTTTATCTTTAATTTTTTCCTTAGACTCATCAGTAATGTTGAATAGTATCTCCAGTTATTGTTCTGTTATTGTATATGAAAATATAGATTGGGAACGTACATTCATAGTTAAATACTTTTCTCAACACACCAAATTTATTCATATGTTTTAAAACGTTCCATTAATTGTTGCAAAATATTTATACCTCCGATTATTTAGGTTAGGCATACTAATGATAGTGAAAGCAATAGCGACAAAGTTTTCCCATATACAAGTTATGAAAATAACAACGGTGCTTCGCATCGATAATGAAAAAGAAGCAAACCGATAATTAATATCCTTACGAAACTGAAATCTCGCAAAAAGGATCGTACAATGACAACGAGTAAGGCGATACTTTTAGTCACGCGCCTTCCTTTGATTTGCATGCCTAAACTAGACCAATTATACACGTCTCTATCTGTCCGCTTTGCTTTGAAGCACCCGATCGAATCTCTCCGCTATCGTTCGCGTTATTTACTAGGACCGGCTTTCACGAATTATGAAATTTATTTGTGAAATTATCTTTACAATTTTTTTTTTTATATAAATTGTAAAAATACTAATAGTTAACAAAATAGAAGACGGGTAGTTAGCAGGTAAACTTTTTCAGTGACGGTAAGTTTACTTCTGACAAAAATAAAACATCTCTGTATCCAACTAAGTGTCATGTACACTGCAATCCAAAGGATCTAAGGGATATGACCTGTGCTCAGTGTTTACAACTGATTTACTAATCCCACTCCTTTCAGAAAGTTCAGGATGTGGGATGGTTCTAATCTGTAAAATACCTTCTATTTCATACCTTCCCAGATCTAATGCTCTGGAGTTCCGTAGTCTCTCAAATTTCGATACAAAGTGAATAGAGGTTTAACCGTCTACTTAGCCGAATCTACACGT
The DNA here is from genome assembly GCF_026230105.1 of Diorhabda sublineata. NCBI lineage: Eukaryota > Metazoa > Arthropoda > Insecta > Coleoptera > Chrysomelidae > Diorhabda > Diorhabda sublineata. Next base: position 21,426,862 of record NC_079476.1, read on the forward strand.
TCCATTCACTGCTAAACTTACCATTAATCTTTCGAAAGGCTGCGATAATATTCATTGATTTTTCCTGCTCAAGTTGATTCATTCAATAGATCTACTTTTGCTATAGGTTCCTAATGGTATCTTTGCTTATTTCAACACCTGTAGATTGTTCCAGTAACTGGTTCTTTCTCTATCTACTTTCTTTTGGGCTTGTGTGCTTTGAACATCCATTCATCCCACTTCATTCTTTTTACCTAGATCATTTAACTTATCTAGCTATTCCTAGACCAGATTGTATTTCATGACATTGAAGCTCAGAGCTTTATCAGCTACTTGACTATAGGATAAGTTGATAAATTCCTGTTTGCGATGTACGACTTGACATACATATTTTAATATCTGCAACTATCATACAGTTTATGGATTATAATTTTGACAAGTATTGTCAAAAATCACATCAAAATTATTCTAACAACCACCAGATCATCCATTTCATGGGTTTGATTGAATCATTGCTTGAGTTTCAATATATTTGTCATCCAAAAAAAGACATTTAAATTTAATTTTATGAATGAAGTAGTTAATCAACTGCTGTGGTCAAACAAATCGGTATGTTTCTAAAATTTAAAGACACTAAACTTTACATAGTCCTTTAATCATCAGCAATAATGAAAAAATAGGAAAGTGATAAATCACTGTATTTGCCGAAGGTTACATCAACGACAACATAAATAGTAAGTTAGAACGAAAAAGAAAATTTATGGGAATGATTAATAGGAATAACTGTAGCATACGAAATGTTAACAATATAAGTACAATTACCACGGAAAGAACTACTTATAATATGAAGCCCATTGTAACTTTTAATTACTGTATTAATAAGATTATTACTTAATGAGAGCACCTGCATCTCTAGATAGCCCGAAAAACTATTCTTATGCTGTAAATTATCTTGATTGTTAATTGCCCTGATTATTATGCTTTTTTCTCAAATTTTGTGTATAAGATAACCTGAAAAAGTCCTTAAACTGACTCTGTACATTCGCCACTTTTATTTATACATTTCGTTACGTATCGTTAACGCGCAGAGGAAACATACTAGTTTGGTGGCGGTAACGACGGTGGCGGTGGTCCTTGTGAATTTACCATTCTGTTTGACAAGTATGTTGGCGAGGCCCGCAACTTAGAAATTACAAACGTGCTACTAATTATATCATTTAACGATAATAGTATATACCAATTTTGCTACTAATAACAATGATATTAATTATCGTAGGTTCTAACACGAATATTAAAAAAAAACGTTGAATTCGCTTTTATTTATGATTACTATAATGAGAAAATTGTGGTTGGATTAAATATATCTCAACTAATTTTTAACTTCTTTTCATTTAGAACCCTATTTATTAGGATCGAAAGCGATCAGTATCAAAACAATAGCGAGGAGATATGAGTCAATAATTGCTCGGAATATAATGAATGAAACCACTAATTATGATTGGTAAAATGTAGTAAATTTAACCTTATTCCGATTATGTTCTTGACGTTCGAAATGATTAGTTTTACGAAATTCCGCTGATCTAAGACTGATATTTGGTTGGTTGTTAAGCCAAAATTATCTAAAAGTACGAGATCTGGCATTTAATTGCACGTTGTTTTGCTTCATTTCAAGCTCACAACAAAAATATGAGGTTGGAAATTATTTCAAACAATACTTTTCATAATAAAATTATTTTTTCACATGTTGTGATCAAGTAAATCCCAAATCACCAGATTTATTTCTAAATGATTTTTTTCTCTGCGGGATTATTTATCGACTAGCTTTGAGAGCTACAAATTTAAACTAATTGAAAAAAAAATGATCAAATTTTGTGGTAGAATTAGAGATAATCAGCTGAGAGATATAAAACCAACTATCATAGATTTAGAAATTGAGCTAAAGGTGTTCGACTATTTGAACCCCTATTAGGATGAGAATATATTTAATATTGTTTTCTATTATTATATACATCTATTTCTATTATTGCCGAGTTTGTTTTTACATATTTATTCTTGCAATTTTTATTATTTAAGTATTCATGTCATATCTGTTTTTTTGCTGTTTTACTTCTCACAAATTCTACTACATCGATAATTTTAAAAATAAATTTTGTGATCATACGTTTAAAATGAAAAAATATTATAAACTAGTCATTCCTCCAACATCAATATCAAAATACAACTATATGGTTTCAATAGTCTTCTTCGTGTGGACATTTTCATTTCCACTAATGATGCGGTAAGTCTTATTGCTCATAATTGAACTTCTGTTCATTTTCGTCTCATTATTACGCTTGAAGCAGCCACAGAAAAGCGTCTTCTGTCCTCCTCTACTTGTTGATGTAACAGTGAATGCACGCAATTCTTCCTTTCGACAGCTATCAAAGGGCGCTTTGTATACCAAACGTTAATTAATTTTTGGAAATAAGAAATAACGTTATTCCAGTGCAAAATCATCAATATGAATTTTTTGAAAGACACAAGTGGTCTTATTTTAAAAACGAACAAAAAAGCATGTAGTTTAGAAGAAAGATCCACTGTTAAATATCAGTTAATTATAAAATGCATTCAAAACTATATGATGTCAATTAAATTTAATATGCGATAAAAAATGTATTTATATGGAATAATAAGTCAATTTTTATAACGAAGATTTTTAATTGATAGGGGGATAAAAACAATCAATTATTTATTTTTCACGCAACTGACTTGACTATGGGTTTCTAGACACATTAATTTTAATAAAAAGATTTTTATTTTTTTCTCAGTCCAATAGAAAACGATTCATATCTCATCATTGATTGATTGTATAGAAAAAAATTATTGAAGCATTTTGTAGGAAATTTAATGCTCTACAGGAAAGGTATCTTATATTTTTTCCGTAAATCTCACCATTTCCATTATATTGAGGATTTAAGTTAGATTATTTCAAGACAAATTTCATTTTTGCGTAACTCGACAATAACTGACTATTGTAAAATGCGCAATACAAGTTTTTGTAGGAACTTAACTGCTATAAAATTTAATTCATTTGTTCAAAATCTACTACGATATATCTGAATGTTTCAAATTTTGTAAATACAAAAATATCTGATATAAAGTGACTCAAATAGACTTTTGCATACTGTGAAAAAAATTCTTCTTCTGAATTTAAACAATTGCTAACTGATTACTTACTCTAAAAAACCATTTTTGTGGAAACCACGCAATTGAAAAGGTATCTCAAATAAAAGATCGAAAGTTATTTTGATTAAAAATTTATTTTCGACCAACATATCAATTACATATCAAAACAGTCGTTTCATTATAAAAAAAATAATCCCTGAGTAGGTAGTTGGTAATCCCAAAAAAGAACTGTTTCGCCTTAGTGTAATTAAATTCATTTGACTCCTATTGCAATACGATAGAGGGATAAAATAAATGTATTTTTAAGGTACGACCCTGTTAATGTTTATTTATAGTTCTTTCAATATCAATTGCCGAAAACAGCTATGCAAGGTACAATCAATATTTCATAAATACGAATACTTATACCAAATTAAGAAATGAAAAATATTGTTTACTCCCCGTATAAAATTCGTTAAACATCTAACATACCGTCAGTCCACGTGGATGCATCATCTCCACTGTTTACCAATGAAAACATCGAATCGAAATAGATATAAATGCATTTCTATTGGCCGAAGCTGTCGTAAGGCGTATGTACAAAATTTCTTTGAAATATTCCTGTTAAAAAGTCTGCCAGATCTGGTGTATATGGTGTATGTGCCGATATCCTTTTTCATATATCTAACCTTCATCCAACAGTCTTCAAATATCATTTATGTGAACTCCAGATTATATCTTTGGTTATAGCAATTTTTGGCCGTTCCTAGAGCTTATCGTCGGTAAATCCCACACGGCCACATTTGAATTCATAATCATAAATTATGGTATACTGTAAATAACTTTCCAAAAGCAAATATTTGTTAACAGCCCTATATATTGAGATTGGGGTCGGAAACTTATCAGACAACCCTTGTAGTAAATTGACAATTAAATTCTACGAGTAAATACCAAAGTTTCAGTCGACGTGATCTGTATTTCCTGAAAAAACGATCAAATGATTTCCATCCGAAATCAAATATTTGCACCGTTCTTTCAACTAAAAAAAGTATCAGCATCGGCCCTAAATTAAAATCCAAGGCGTGAGCAATTGAACAAAATTGATGAGTCACTTGCAAAATAGAAGATGTGCAATGATGAGGGATGGAGGGAGTCACAGTGGGTGGAGGGGTGAGTCGTCGCGACGCGGGGAATTGAGAGAGAAGGCGGCGAGATCAAAGGAAACCGCCCCCGAAATCAGATCGGGCCGGGGGGTGGGCGCCATTACAACATCTCAATGCTCATTTAGACATTCCGGCTACGTTTATAATCGTTCTCCATGACCGAATGCGATGCTAATGTAGCAACGGACTTGCCCGGAAAACTGTTTGTTGAATTATAAATATCGGTATGAATATTACAACTTGTTTACTATATCGCTTCAAAGATTATTGCTTCACTACATATATTGTTTGTAAGTATTATTGAATTGTGAACACAAGCTATTGGATAATATGTGGTTTGAAATCTCCATTTTTCTACTGAAAACTACTGCTATGGAGAATAATTTATTTATCCATATTCGAAATGGATAAGGGTCGTAATTGCGGCATATGTTGACACAATATTGATGGATTTGATTGACCTATACCAGATATTTTTCAGAGCCATGTGAATTTTTAAACAACTCATGTGATGTTTTCAATAAAAAAAAAGTTCTAGATTTTCATTAACTAAAGGCCCTATGCTTCATTCTCTTGAGACCCCCACATGGCTATAAATATTAAAAAAAAATGTTATTTTCATTTAGAAGTGAGTGAATTGAAGGTTCTAGACGCAACGCCTTATATTCTCTTCTTGCAGCTTTCTTATTTTTATTGTTGTTAAGATAGTGTGAAAATATTTCATCAAATTTCAATTGTGTTACTTGTATTTACCAATGTAATTCGTTTATCAGTCTACCACTTGATAATTGAGTACTTAGCTTGCCAATTGTATTTGGTGTGTTGTACATCAATTTCTTGAACCGTGCTGAAAAAACTTGGGTAAGACTTCCATATCATGCCGAAAGTGTAAGTTTGGTATATAGCTGCAATTGAACAAATAGGAGTATTTAAAAACGAAAATCGCATAAATGGCATATAATTTGCAAAGAAATTGCTTAAAATAACTCTGAGAGCTTGAAACGATAATTAGAACGAGCCTAACTTAATTTAACCTAACCTACTCTACCTTAACCTATCCTAATTTAACCTAACCTAACTTAACACAACCTAACCTAACACAATCTAACCTAAAAAATTGTTTTTTTAGTTTAAATTCGAGTCAAGCACTTTTATCAATTTGGCTATGTATGTGTTACGTCAAAGTGCATGACTAAAAGTTTATTATAATTCTCATTTTTAGACATTTTTCGGTTTTAGCATGCTGAGAACACTTAAAAAAATTATTGTGGTTACGAGTTTGATGAACCCAAAGTACATTATAATGATCAGTAAATCACTTTGAATATCTCTGCCCCCAACTGCTTCCGTAATATTATATTCTTTATTTAGAATTCCCACCCCACAACTTTCGTATAAAACATTTTCTCATAATTTTTATTGAATACATTCCATGAAATATAAAATTCCTTCCGAAATAATATCTTCATTGGCTAATCCATTACTGTACACTGATGCATATCTTTATTTGCTCGAATGAGGATACCCTCAGGAGTTTCTGTTATCATATTTCTCTTACCAAGGGCTTGGTTAATACTATTTATTACTTGAGGAAAATTATGGAACTATGTTACTAAAAATAGCATATAAAATTGTTTAAAACTATATTCTGATAAAGATTGAGCTAGGTTGAAACATCAAATTTTTACCTGTTATTTCAAACTAATTTCTATCAAAAAAAAACCTGAAATTAACATAAATTATCAAGGATTTTATATTTTATATAGCTGAAAAATCAGATTCAATGAACACTACTCTAAAAACAAACTAAAAATTTTATAGATAATAAGTTACACAACGAAGGACCTCGGACCTTTTCAAAATCATTCAATTATCAGCAAACGTTTTTTTAATGTTTAGAATTTTGTTGTTTGCAATGGTGGATGACGCATGATTTTATTGCTATTGAACATAAATTCAATTTGCGATCAGTTCATTTCTGATTGTTTAAAATAACTTCAAACGCATGGGCTTTAGAACGTTCCTTAAAGTATACATGCTCAATTACATCCATTTGACGAGAATAGGAGCAAATTCGGAGGAGCAAGGTGAATGCAATTCAAGAAATGATCAATGTTATCAAAGATATTGTAATGAGAACGTGACGGGTGACTAAATTTATGTGTAGAGACAAATTACCCATTCACTACAAGAAATGTTTATTTTTAACGTTTCTAATTTTTTCCATTTATTAATTCATCTCAATGCAGGGCCGGATTAAGATTTATAAGGCCCGGGACTAAAATAATGACGGGGCCCCCTTAATTAATTCGGAAACCCGGAAAAACTCACAAAATAATATCAATACGTTAGATTTGTAGTATCAACACATGAAAAAATACAGAATGATTTCCAAATGATGGGGCCCGGGGCTGTAGCCCCCCCAAGCCCCTAGCTTAATCCTTCCCTGTCTCAATGTTCTTTTATAAAGAGAAGTTATAAATAAATACGAGGTGTAATTGAGAATTATATAGATTAATTTTATTGAAAACAAATTATAAAGTTATTCAAAATTTCAATTAATCTACTTTCTAGAAGAGCCAAAGTAGCATATATGACAAAGTAAGACTTATGGTGGTCAAAAACTCGTATGAGATGTTAAATGCTTCACGAAGATGTGGAATAATCAATCGCTTGTTTGATCAAACACGTTTGTCAACTTTTTGCACATTTTCATCTCTTTGTCAGGTCGAAGAACGTCCTGACCGTTCCTAGTTGTTAATTGCCCATTCCCCTTGTTTTAAAAGTTAGTACATTATCCTATGATGACGCAAATTAAAAGCAAAACAAAAAGTATACAAGATCTAAAATTACATAGAAATCAGAATATATTGAAGTAATAGAAAAAAAAAATTCAAAACATATTATATAACGAGGAAAACATATTTAGAAGATGAGTTACGTATTGCTCAATAAGGAAGGTCTGTAAGGAGGAATGTAATGATAACTCTATTAACAACACAAGAAGAAACAAAATCACCAACATAAAGCATCCAACAACTATGCAACTGTGGTATTTCAGACTAGTTATTGAGAACTATTTGATTCTGCCAAATACCGAGTGATTACACTCCTAGATAAAATTTTCAAGATATTCCCTCATGTTTAGTACAGATGATTTATACACTGAGAACATAATAATATTGGCACCCATCACATATATCACCGATTTTAAGGCGGACTATGAAGGCATAGATTTATATCTGAATTGATTAAAGCCCCGAGAAGCCTGGCAAATAAAAATAGAAGTCTTAGAAGGCCTTACTACAGCTCAGGCAGTCTTGGCGTGTTTATGATTTCTCAACATGGCACAAAAACTCCAACTGGAAGCTGGAAACTATCGAATGAATCAGTAGCTGGTGAAGGGAGCTTACAATGAGTTGTCGAACTTATGATGAACATGATGCTGCCATTATCACCATTATGGATTTTAAATTTCATAATTTTTTTTAAATTTTCAATTTGAATGCGTCGGTCAAGATCCGAGCTGTATGATCTATACTTAAATTACGATGTCACTAAAGCTGCTATAATAGCAAACTGACATGCCAAAACGGGTTCAAACTTTTATTACTTGTTTCAACAGATCAGGAGATTTGAGATATAATAATATGAATTCTTGCAACGTAATTACTGCTATGAAAATTGGGTCACCGTATTTTCTTATTACGCCTCGTACTTAGTAACGTTTTTATCTTTTTATTTACAACTAAAACTAAATCAAAAATTACAAATTTACTCCAAATTTCAAACTTTATTCTTATATTAGTTGAAAGTAGATAATCAAAATCGAGCTGATTGTAAAATTTCTTGTTCACTAAATTACTTTAAATCATTGATCGATATTAAGAGATAGGAAACTATAGTGAAAAGTTCTGTTACTGAAGCTCGCCCGAACTCCAGCATTCAAACTGAAACTTATTTCGAAGATATTAAGTCCGATTTCCAACTCTTACAAGTTTGCAATCACTAGTTAAATTCTGCACTCCATCTCGTGGTAGAGTTTATTTAGCGTGGATAATGTGTCGCTGCCTCAGATATGACATTAAGTCTGAAATCAAAACTTTCAATCTCTACTCTAGTCTATTCAGAGATTTAGATCTTTCGAAGACTGCCCCACGATCATCTACCATGTTTAGATTCCTACAAGTTTCAGTTTTGGGCTATCGTATTCTTTTATTTGAGCTATGGTTTTGTTTGTTTGCCACTGCTGGTAAGATTTAGCTTCGTTTATGAACAAATTAATTTTAAATTCAATTTATAGGCGTTAAAGTTTCTAGTTCATCAGTAATTAAATATGTCGTTTCTATTTCGACCTAATAGACTCTTATACGCCATAAACTTATAAAGATTAGAATTTATCTGTATAAAAATTGTGTAATTTAAATAAACTTAATTCTTGTCTATGGCAGCTAAACAATCTGTTCGATTTTATGTACACTATTTAATTAACATTTAATGTCTATTAGAGATCAAAAGAAATTTTGCTGCCAAGCGCACTAATAAACTCTTAATTACACTCCGTTTATAAGCTTCAAAACTAACACAATCCATTTCAAAATAATAATTCTGTTAATAACTTGATCTAAAAACTAATTTCCCCCATTAAATTTATCTTTTAAAGATGTAGGCCAAAGTTCGTTCATTGTAAATATTTTTTCTTACATTGAAAACTCCTCGTTGATAATGATCAAAGAGAACTTTCGTTTCCCCTTTTCCCATTATTTCGTTTCTTCCTTCTCGTCCATCCTTTTTTCATTTCTCTCTAGCTTTATTTTTTCTTCAATTTCTCATTGTCTTTTTTGTTCTCGCTTTGCTATCCACTCTATATTCTCTTAGTTATACTTTTCTTTTTACGCTATCTCATCTTTTTTTTTGTTTTTTACAGTTCTTCAATTGTAATTAATATGGTTTCATACTATCGTTGGTTTTTGTTGTTTTTATTATTTCCGATTTTTCTATTCGTAGGGAATATAAAACTTGATATTTTCATCTCTCACCATTATTTTTTCTCATTGTTTTCTACTCTTTTAGTCGAATCCTCTTTTCATTCTCTCGTATTGTGTGTCTTTTCAATTTCTCCTATTTTCACATTATCTCATTTTCTTATTTGGTCTGTTTTCAAGACTTTTTTCTATATTGCTTCTCAGTACCAGATTCCATTCAAATATTTTCTCTTTTTAAATATGTTTTTTATTTTTCACATTCACTCTTATTTAATTTTCGGTTTTCCTCATTTTTTTTTCTTTTTATATTCTTGTTCTCGCTTTTATTTAAATTATATTGTCTTTTCGATTTCTTTTTAACCTCTATGGTCCCATAAATCTGTTGCTCTTTTATGTCTGTTCTGTCTTCTTTTTCTCTATTGGCCTTGTTATACATTATACTTATCATCGTTTTACATTCCTCTGGTGCTTCTTTTCTTTCGTATGTTTCTCCATATTTACGTTCATCTTTTTTAGTTTTTTCTGCACTTGTTTCTTCCTTCGCCTTATTGCAAAAATTTTTTTCTTCGGTTTTACTTGGGCCCTTTGTACTCTACTCATAGTACTCGTCCTACTTTTTTTTTTAGAATCTATAAATCTCATTCTGTTCGATTTATTTGCAACTCAACATTTTTATTCTTTCCTTTTTCTTGTATAAAAATCAAATAAAAGGAAAAACAAGACCATTATTGTCCATTCGTTATGTTCGTACGTCATAGCCACACCTCTTAATTTTCCAAATCATTTATGAATTCACCGAACAACCAGTAGTAGCAATAAATTAACCAATCCTGTAATTATCAATCCCGGTGTAAGTTAGTCTGATTTTTTTTCCGAATTATAAACGGAAAGTCCGGAATTCCCCATCCACTATAATTTCCTTAATTTGAGTGGTTGCCTCTGACAATACGCTGTTGCCAAACATCTCGAAATATCCGTTTCAATCTGAATAGAAGATGTTGTACTTGAATAGTTGGTATCACAGGGGAAAATGTTTTGGGTTAAACAGGAATAGAAGAGAAAATAATTCTATATTTATTTTCATTTCATTATTAAATGAATTTAATGAATTGAATGATCAATCAAGGTTCATAATATCTGGGAATTCTTAGTTTTTTCATCTTTATATGTTTCTGAGGATTTACTCATCACATTTGAAGTCATCTCTATTTGTTCTAGTTTTTGTTTGATGCTATGCTCAACGAATTTCCACTTTTATCCTTGTTGTTTTTCATGTTATTTCAGTTATGAACTCTACTTGTACTTCTAATATTGAAGAATTTGTCACACAATTTTTCAAATTTGCGTATGTTAGTGTCTACATTTAATAGGCAAAAACCTTTTAGGAATTCATTGTTCATGTTGTGCTTTCTAGTACTCACCCAAATCAGTCCGAAACAGCAGATGAACTGGGTTGGAATGATAACGAAAACAGAACCAAAATTACTTCCAAGAATCAATAGAAGACTTTGACCTCAGTCGGTATTTCTGGAGAGGACAACTTTCATATAAATCCTTAGATATGGATTGGAAACTCAACTCATAGCAGAACTAATATAAAACTTCTTTTGACTTTCACATACAAGATTCTGCGATATGTGAGGACAACTGTGGGCTGTCATGAGGCTCATAATGGGCTTTGACTATGTCTGACACTACTATACTGGGTGATAAATATATAAATACTTTCAATCCAATTAGCGGTTTGGTTTTAACTCAATCAGTTAACATTCCTCCAAAATTTGAATATAAATTTTGAAAAAAAGACAGAATCAAAGACAAGACCACTCCTACTATTATATTATTGGATCTGGCAACGTCGGAAACTGTTGGAAGTTTTTGTGTGTTAAAAACATCTCTAGAGTTACCGAAAATATGGCATTAACCGTTTGATGTCGAGAGTCGTGCTGTTTATAGCTGTTATAACGTGAATCAGTTGGGCGGGGTGGCCTAATGCGCTAATTATTTCAGCCACACCTCGACGTTACACGCGATATCCCTATTAAACCTTATTATTTGCTGTTAAACCACTCTTCACTTTACTTAGCTTTACTGTTTACAGTCCAAATAACACTCTGTAACTTCTGAAAGTACTTATTAGTTAATGCAAGCTTTCGTTTTTTTATGTAATGGATTTTCTACGTAACATTCTGCATATACATGTCTAGGAGTACGTTTCCATAACGTGATGAAGTAAATAACAATATTCATAAATCTAACATTTATTTTTATAATGTTAATAGGTATCTTCCAATTAAATATTCGTGGTGCCCTAACCACGAAGGTTTATTAAAGTGGATTGTAAATATAAGCAGAAAGATTATACGTGCGATTATAGGGCGATATTCAATTCCCCTTTTCAATTTTGTTTTATTTTTAAAGTCACTCGTTCAGAGGAGTTAAGAAAATGGCAAGTCATATGCGTTGCAGCTGTAAAGTTACTCTTAACAAGTTTTGTTGTATTTTATAGAAATTATGGCAAAGTTACAAGCCAGAACATTTTCTGAAAATTTGTTCGGAGCTCATGACATGAGGGAAGAGTTCTAATGGTACATCCAAACATCCAAATCTGCAATCTGCCATAAGATTCGTTACTCACCTGGTACACTTACCAGTACCGATGACACCTTGGGATTAGAAAGTTATTGTTTTAGGAAATGAAAATGTGTTGTATAAGACTCTACATCTTATTGTTCTGCTTCCAAAATACGTTGACTATTTTTCTGGGGTTTCTGTTTCCCTCTTGCCGAGGTATTAGTTCTACTTCTTCGAGGTACTCAAGCCTTTTGATAAAATGGATGGGACATTAGCAGTTTCCATGGCTTGCTCACAGTATCCCGCAAATGTCTTCCTCTGCCAAGCCTTCAGGTAATATTTGACACTAGTTTAATGTCGTTTCTGATCATAACGGGAAGTTCCTTAGACTTCTGATACAGTTATAAATCTTTTGAATTATCTAAGACCTAGACTCCAGTGACTCTATCGGATTCTTTAGCCATTCGTTTAATTCGTTATTGTTGTGGCAAGTCAAGAGGCCACACACATTATGTTTTGGGAGATAATAGAGATAATTCTTCAGAAACCTCCGATGAACAGTGTACATTCCACGTTTCATATGTGATGAACCACATTTGATTGTTCAAATAAAATTTAGTGATTTAGTACGTGATTTGGCTTTGTCATAGCAACAGTTAGAACTTCTTGGTTCTCTTGAAGAATAAAACTTATTTTTCGAAGAAACGAAAATTACAGCTTTTCTAAAAAGATATGTCGCGTTTGATGATCTTTCACGATGTATCGAAAGGTCTGATGATAATCCTGCAAAATCGTCAATCAATATTTGGGAAAACTCTACAACCAGCAGACCAATTTTTTTAATTATACACCAACACCTCCAAAAACTGGTATCAAAAGACTTGGTCAATAAATAAATGTTATTAATGAATCTATTTGGATTATTCTGAATGGAAATGTATCCATATCACGTTCAGCGTCTCTAATCTGCCACTAGAAGATTTTCCTCCGGCTCTAGAGGGAATATTACCAATGGTTCCCAATTATGCTGCCGATGTTCTGTTTGCAGACTTCCCCTACACCATCTCTCATAATTAAACTGTCTAATGCGCGTTTCAATAACTAAGTTATCGTCTTCAGAGACTGAAGATTGATCTTCATCTCTGGACTACACTTTTGTTCGTGAACTTCAATCAGCTTCTGTGATTGAATGAAATACAATCGGTACTGTGAGGATTGAAATAGTAGTCAAGTAGAGTTGGTCTGTTCTTGTCAAAATTCCAAGAACATGAGGGTCGCCTTCTCATAAAGAATTTTGATTAGTAGATAAAATACGTGGTTGACGACTAATTCCTTCTTAAACTGATTTTGACTTTCTTTTTTCTCTGTATAGTTTAATGTTATAGTAAAACAATATCAACAATGCATGGTATTTCAAATATTTCCAACAAACCCTTCAAACAAAACGTGCATCCATACAATTCACATCGACATATCCCATATATAAACAAAGGAAAAAATAATGAAAAACGACCGGGTGGTAGAAATATTTTTCTCTGACTACCTAAACTAAGGTTAGCCACAACAAACGGTGGCATCGCTTCTTCAACTCTGTAAAAAAACGTGCAATCCGAACATACTTCTTGACATGCGATTTAATATTTCGACAATGAAAATCAGTGGCTTTCTTTTTCTTCCAGTAGTGCCTAATCAGCATACAATGGGACCAGTCTACCATGGTTTGGTTATAAATAACTTTAAAGTCGTCTGTGAATTACAGTGGCGTACAAAATTGGAATTTATTGCTTTTCTGATGGGCAATTTCGTTATCTTCGTGGATTTGCATTACTACCAAGAATAGATGACAAAATATTTCAAATTTCTGTAAAATTTATGGAAATAACAAACATTGGGTATCATATTTTTAACATACAATAAAATTTTGGCTATAACAGATATACAGGTAAACAAGCTCATAATAAATGAATATCAGTGAAACGTTCTTCTTTATTGGATATAGTGATTTTCAATACTGTTCATATAAAATTATTTTGGCCATGTAGCTGCACGCAATAGGCGTAATCTGGAATACCAATTTTCACGAATTTCTTTTTAAAATCGCAGTATTTACTGAAAGAAGTCGAGGCTTCAATGTGTGCTACTTAGTATAGCAACTTCCTAAAAACTTACAATTATCCACTTCTTAGTTTTCGACAATCTACTATGTAGAACATACTGATAATTTTAATATTTATATAATTTAATATCCACTGAGTGGAAATTTGCAAGCAAAATTTTAATAATGGATGAACATGGCGCAATTTTCATAAATAAATCATATTATGCCCTCTCTCGATTCGTATCATCTCTCCCCATACAAATTTGTTAAAAGCTCATCGCAACATCCTTCATTATTGATATATACAGGAGAGGAAAGGACACAGGGTAAAGTCCATTGTACGACACAATGACGCGTGTTTTATACGTCCCCTGTTGACATAAGGTTAAGGCATTATGTCCTGTCAATAAGGGCTTTTATACAGCCTATTATGCATGTTTATTCATAATTCCGCTTCAACTATATCTCAGTTTACCATCTTTTTATACCATTCATAGTCAAAGGGGAAATATATTGGAAGTTTTTGATTTGGAAGAATAAAAATTAATCACTAAATTCATTAGGTTTCATTTATTTTCATTTACAATTAAATACTGGAGTTATGACATTTGAATAGTTTATCTATTTGGCGCAGTCGAACAGTTTGTCCGTAAGTTAGTAATATCATATTTACCCGCTGTTACGAGCAATTAAACAATCGACATATATGCAATCGCGCTATTGTCGATATTGAACTAAGACTCTTCCGAATTTTCACTTTCCCTCGAGACACCACCAACTCCCCTTTCTCTTCCCATCCCTCTATCACTTCGGTTGCTTCATTACGGCGGCCATTTGCATTTAACGAGAGAACTAGCGAGTTAAAAGAAGCCCGTGCCTGTTTAAAATGCAAATTTTCTCGGCTGGTAGATGATGATGAGGACAGCTACAAATCGGGAAGGGAATCTTTTTTCATTAGTACGGAAGTTTGTTCCTTAAAAATCTTTTATACTCCGACATATCATAATAACATTCTTAGGAATATACGATATTCTAAAATATACGTTCTAAACAGTAGATTTATTATCTCATTATATGGAGGCCAGAATTTGTTGATTAAGTATCTAAAGTAATTAAATTCGAAGTATTATCTCATTTCTAATAATATGCTTTTGGTGTTACATTTGGGAGTAAACTGAACTTCACTGAGAATGTTAATATTATCCTTGGTGGAGCTTCTAGAACCCTTGGTTTCATAGTAGCTATAGACATTTTATAGGACCAAATGGATGTATTCCTCTTGATATTTCTTTATAAATAAAATGTATTCAAGTTTTCACTGTACATAGAAGGAATCAATATCATCCTATGCAGATATCTTTGAATATCTCTAATGTGATTGTAATGAAATTTTTTCTTTAAACGTATTCGACATACACACGACGAAATTATCTACAACTGTTAAGCTTACTTTTATCATATCCTTAGGTACACTATAATATTAATATTACATCTGAGTTCATTACTATTTATTTGTACCAATGAACTTAGTTTAATTTTATTCATGTTTATACTGAACGCATTCTTTACATTGCCACTAAACTGTTTTTCAGTTTCTGAAGACGATAAATTGGTTATCGAAACGCCACAATGCTAGTATAGCATGAATAGTGTGTTCAAAATGAATATGACGAACGGTTTCCTGGAACTTGTTTTTCTCACTCATTTATTAATGTATGTGGTAATGTGAATGAATAAATCAATAAATAATACATTGATATGAAATGACATCTAGTATCTCTTGTTTGCGTTTGGTAGGAGATTTTCTGGATATTGTTTACTTAAAAAAAAGAAGAAACAAAAAGCAAAGCAGTTGAGTAATGTCCTCTGATATCAGAAGAAAATGTAGAAACTATAGATTGGAAACTTGCTGGAAGTAAATGTAAGAGAGATACCAAGTGGTACAGTAGTTGACGGTAAGACAGACAGAGCAAATGAAACAAGTGAAAAATTAATAACTACAAACAAATATACGATTTTTTCATGTTACCTATCGATAAAATAAGTAGGATTTCGTTGTCAGCGACTGTACTGTTAAGACATACGTTCAAATGAACTGCCGAATTAGGTATTTTTCCCAGTTAACGACAGGTATACTTGAACTTCGTTCAAGCGGATCATTTAATGCAAAGATTCGCCCAGTTCTTCTCATCTTTCGAACGGATTGAGCTTCGTTGATGGTAGGGTATACTGTGATAAATTTACATGAAAACCAATAAATAATAGCGTAGGCGGGTTTAGAACATTCAAAGGCTCAAGAATTTTACATAAAATTCTGTAGTTTAATCTTTCATCTAAAAGATGCTGACTAAGGTGTGAAGAAATTTGTAGAAACTAACATAATTCATTTTCATGTAAAAAAATATTCCGGGCTCAATGAATGATTATATTTTTCCATTTAGATGTGTGTTCAAATAGTAGGCTGGGCTTTTCGACTCACTAGATCCCATCAATTCTAGATTTCTTTTCTAGAGACATATAAAAAGTTAATAAAACCCGCCCCAGAGGAAAAATTAGCCAGGTACATGCAGAAATTTCGATGATTGTCTGACCAAAACAGTTTCTCCTAGTTCACGTCATGAATTGCTCCTCTGCAGGGCTTCAATCAATAGAAAGCTTGAAAATTTTTAAATCAGATTACTCTGTAACCAGTAAGAAACCATATTCTAACCAAATGATTTAAGTAAAACCTCAACATTTTGATTTTAAAATACAACGATTGAAATATTGGTATTAACTAAACCCGGAATTTGTATAATTAATGCGTTCATTACTCATGGTTAACAATATGTCTTTATCTCTTGTAAAGATTTTATTGATAGATACCAACATCTGGTCAAAAAAATATTCCAATCTATTGACCCTATTTTACAGCACTCTAATTCTAAAACTGGAACTCTATAATTTTCGTTCAAAACCCTTGTTGATCGCTTATCCATAAGTGCCCCTATGGTCTACGAGGACCAAGTGTAATGCGTGTACAGCGTATCAGATAGATTATCTATATCATAAACACATATATGGGCATATCGGCCGTAATCTGGGACGGTGTATAGAGACATGTAATTTACCCAATTGCCGAAGGGTGATCTTTATATAATGCAAGTAAGAGGGGCCACTCGCTATTTCTAATGTTCATACCAATGGATCAAAGGAAACGTTCCAACGTACGCGTGTATAAAAGGTACGCCCTCTAGTTTTGACAGCTGAAATAATCTTTTAAATGATAAGGCATTCATCGAAGTATACATTTAAAAGAATAATTTTTTCGAAATATATTAAAATAAATGTATGGAGAAAGTATAATGTTAATTTCTATGAACGTTTGTTACCTAAGAAATCTAAGGGGCTTCCAGATGGGGGACCGAAATATTACAATATTATGTTACGTTGATGATACTGTTAAAGTCGCAAAAAAGGGGAAGATCTTCAAAGGCTTGTACATGTGTTTAATTACACAGCTAAATCTTTCAATATGATAATATCTGCGTCCAAAACAAAGTGTATGACCACATCCAAAACTCCTATAAGATGTAATCTACTCGTAGACGACTAGATAATTCACCAGGTAATGAAATTCAAATACCTAGGAACCGAGATTACAGGATTTGGAGACGTAGAGAACTAAGTAAGAGAGCAAACAACTAAAGCCTTAAGAATAGCACCATGTTTGAACGAAACCATATGGAGAAATAAACATATCGGAATAGAAGCCAAATCGAGAATATACAAGGCCACGGTAAGACCTATAATGACCTACACCGCAGAGACACGGCCAGAAACGGCGAAAATCAAAAGAATTATGGAAACGTCAGAGATGAAAGTGCTGGAAAAACCCTATTGGACAGGGAAAGAAGTGAGAACATCAGAAGATTGTGCAAAATAGATGAAGTCAAAGAATGGGTTCTGTCAAGGAAGAAAGAAAGAATGGAATGATCACATAATTCTTATGGATAACAACAGACTGGTCAAAATAGCGCGCCCATTGGGCCGAAGGAGTACCGTTCGACCCAGAAAAAGGTGGAGCGACAATCTTGAAGCAGGATAGGAGGTAAGGATGTCAAAGATAAAACAGGCGACTACGCCTAATGCACGGAAGAAGAAGAAGAAGTTAGTTGCTTACGTAATAGTTTCTTAATATGGTATTTAAATAGGTCATTTGATTTGATCTTTTTTGATAAAATACTTAGGTTTTACTGCCTATTTCATTTGCGTCCATATCAATTCAACGACATTTAGTTCACATAGGTTGGGGGCCTGTCAAAGCACCGAAAAGGCACGTAAGTTTGCAATTTTGTTCCCCAAACGCACACGTATATGTGTGCTCATTTTCAATATACCCAACGGTTCCATCCTAAATTGCAATCAAGTCTTTATCGGGTTCAGTAGTGAGCCTTATATAAATTGTGATTAGAAATTGAAGGTGCTTGTGGTAAAATTAATGACATTTGTTCACAAACAAATAATGTCAAACAGAGAGTAACAGGTAATAAATGTATCTCATCAACAATATTTTTTCCAATCGCCAATAGTTCAGATCTTCATGAGCTATCCAGCAGATGATCGATCAACAGATGCCTGAGCCGTCCCTTCAAATGCAATTAATGTAGCCACAATATCCACTACAACTAAATCCTACGTATTGTTCTTAAAACCAAGTAAATCAAATGTATCAACCTGATTAACAAATACCCACAAATATAACATATGAAAATTGAAACATTATAAAATTTGTGTTTTCTATGGCAACTAAATTCTAACGAATTTTTTCCGAAAACTTTTGTTACATACGATACAGATAGATAGAGCAGAATGAAAGTGGAATTATATTATTAGAATAGAGACATGGAACATCTATCACTCGTTACTCCTTCTGATTGACGTTTTTTACATGACATTAATATCAAAGATCCAATCAGAATAGAGAAGCTGGTATACCGATGATTTTCTTCTCTCTATCAGCAGTTCGGGATCACTTGAACAAACTCCTATACCTTTCTCTCTCTATCTCTATGTGCGTGACTGTAATCACAAAACTGAAGTAATTAGACTAATACGTTACCAAACTATGAGATGTTATAGAAAATTGAATCAAGTATTGAAATGAACATATTCATAATATGACAAAACAGTAGAAACCGACGGAAATAATTACTGTATCAAACAGAGAGCTTCATAAAAAAAAGAACATAATTTAAGCCTGAGATAACCTTCTTTGTGTGCGATTTTCGGTAATCTCCAAGTAATCTCCTTCCTTCCGGAGGAGAGGAAGCAATAAAAAAATCCGCAGCACGCGGAGCTCGGCGGCCTCATTGTTCCCAAATAACTTATGCACGTAGAAAATTAAAACAAGAATGCAGCGGCGTATCCTCATTTTATTTTATTAATTTCATTTTAACAATTATTAAGAAAAAAGTAAATCATTCGACTGAGGTGGTCAATACTTTTACTGAATATTCTGTATTGTGTCTGTACTGCACAGTCCCTATAAACGATGATTTTTTAATTCATTTTATTACTCATTCATACAAAATTCACCTGGGCGGGCATAGAAAGTGTTTTATAATAATAATGAACTACCTGAACGTTTCAAACAAAAGTTATAATATTTGTCGTAAAAATTCTAGTTTCAAAGAAAAATGACAAATTAATAATATTTCTGAATTCATGAAATGTAACAATAATATTCAAATTAGTTCTTCATCAGCCGTAATGCGTCCACTTCTGGACGTAGGTCTTTCTGTTTTTATTCAGCGTCAATCTACCATTCTCATAACATCGTCAAGCTATTCTACTTTTCTTCTAGTCTCCCTGTGATCTTTATGTTCCATTTTTCTTGTCTTGTCTTCTACCATGATCTATCCACTGCCATTTTAACTTGATATGATGTCTACAACTCTATATCTTCTGATTTCTTTATTTTCGATCCCATCTCTGAGCGGGATTCCTTACATTGATCTCCCCATTGAATGGCATTGTTTCCAGGTCTTATATCTCCACGGGACCTATACACGATTCATATACTTTTCTTTTTCGGCTACTGGGATATGACGAAAGCTTACCAATTTTTTTCCAAGTTGAACCAGTTTTTCTGTCCATTTCGTTGGTTTGATTTTCTTTGCTTAATTTTATATTGTTACCCTGATAGACATACTCGTTGATATTTTCAGTAATGTAATTATATCTGCAGTTGGATCACTCATGACTTTTTGTTTTGCTGACGGCAAATCATCTTTAATCCAACATTGTTTGCTGCCCTATTAAGCCCTTCCAACAATTACAATGTTTATAATTACAATTTTTATAAAAATACGCGAAATACATATTGAAGTCGTCCAAGAGCTAATGAGAGATGTTCGTAGAAAATTACACCTAGTTAAGGAGATCCTTACTTTCAGATACACAGGCACACAATAATTTGTGCCAATACTATTGGGACATACGTTACGTTATACACAAAAAAGAGCGCTTGTGTAACCATTTTGGTTTCGTTTGAAATCTAATGTAGCTTAGTGTCATTCTGCAATACATGAAATAGATAAAATTACAACTTAATTCAAAATTTACATTTAGTTTAAGATAAAATAATATTGCACTACAAATTTTGATGTCATGGGAAATGTAAATCTCCGTTTTTCACATATTTGAAAAAATAATCCACTCTTTCTTAAACTGTTTTCTTCTTCTCTTTTATGTCCTTTCGAGCGTGAGACTATTGGGATTTTAGTTTCCATTATCCTTTCAAACATTTTAACCGTTTCTTCTTTCTTCCCATGTTACTTGCTTTGCCAAGTTTTCCTGGATCTTCCTTTCCTTCTTTTCTTATGTCTTTTTTGCTTCTGTCATTATTCTTACAAAGCTTTGTGGTTTGTATGTGTCTATACCATCTTTCAACTGTTTGAGCTTTTCTTTTCACGGGTATCATTGTTTTCCCTGCTGTTTCCCTCAGTTTTTTCACCTCCGCTGATTTTATTCTACTCTGTGTATTAAAGGGTTGTCTAGAAATTGATGTTGATAACATACTAGTTCTGCCACTGTTTAAAAAAAATTAAAACAAGAATATCTTTTCTACATCCAGTCGTCTCGTTTTGTTCGTCCATTTCGTCGGCCATATTGTATCGTTGACTGATTAAAAAAGCAATTGCGCTCGGCGTGTATGCATATTTCGGCTTTAGAAAATTTGTGAATTTTTAATCGGGTCGGTGATTAGTCCTGCCTGATGGCTTAGCGTAATCTTCTAGAGGCTTCGGGGAAGAAAATGCGATGAGAGGGAAACGGGAATATTGCGGATATTGCGCAGTCAGCGTCAGGACCGACTTCTTATTTTAAAAGTTTTATTTCGTTTTCAAATTATATGAAAATCCATTAATGTTGTAATAGGGTTGTACTAGTTAATTTCACAATTTAAACTTTAACACAGTAATAACAACACTAAAAACACTTTAATAACTATCACGTTATATATCTCTTGATACTGCCTGGATTTTTTTATATTGTTAGCTGTGTCTCTTTTTATTTTGATATTTTTACTCATTCATTCGCACTAGTGGTGTTTCTTCTGGCTAATACTCAAAGAAAAATAGTATCAACTCATACTTTGTGAATTCTGATGATAATTTATGGGTGTTTGGCTTGTTTTATCTGTCAGTAAATAATTAAACAAACTACCTAAAAACAGACTAAATAAACTGAGTTTAGAGCCTATTAAAACCAGAACTGTTTGAGCATGTGCAAGTAATATACTTCAATTTTACAGCCTTAATGTGGTTGCACCTGAAATATCAATCCTTATGTTGAAGCTTAGACGTATGAAACGTATATTTTTCCTTAATTCGGCAGGAATTTCAAAAAAATTATTGATATATTGTGATTAAATCATATTCACCATTTGATTTGTATCACATTTTCATTCTGCGCATGTACAAACAGTTAACAAACCTTAAATCTGCAATTGAGATCAAACCAATTAAAATTTCTATCTTGGATATTCGCCTCTATGTATTTTTCTTTTAAAACGAATTTGACTCATGCGGTAATTCCATAAATTTGAATAAAAAACTAATTAATTACCTACTTTCAACTTCACCTGATACAGAATAACCAACATTATAAATTACGTTTATTAGCTATTGGTAAACATTTCAGGTACGGATCAGGTGTGTATTTGAATTCAAAGTTTGATTTAATTATATATTTACGTATGAAATCATGATAAAAGAGTAAATAACGTTTCCAATAACAATCTTACAGAAGGAATTTCCTACAACTCCCAATTATTAGTCAGTCAGTTCTCTTTGTTACCACATTCTTTTATTCAAACTAGTACTTCTAATTCACTCTTTTCTTTTTCCGTGTTGATGCCTTCATTAGGTGTATATGTTCTGTAAGCGAAATTATTACGACTAAAAATGATCCCAAAGAGCTTATTCATTTATTAAAGACGTTCCTCTAATCTTTAGGTAGGTGGATCTTTTTATTCTTCTTGTTGTCTGCTGGTTTCGGCCAGCTGTTTTCTCGGTTTTAGATGGCGACGTATAATCTTCCAATTCCTTCATCTAGATATTAAGGCTTTCAAGCTTAACGAATCTTCTCTTGGTGGTGTTGCTCATGATCTAAGGCATACGGTTGATACGTCCTGTTGACACTTATTGGAATAACCGTCTACTTGTTCAATAACTCGACAAAGGTGCCGCTAGAATCTCTGGTTTTTATCATCCTCCCATCTAATATTCTATCAAAATTTCCAGAAAAATAAAGGGAACGACATTTAAAGGTCAAGCTTAGCTGACTTCTTCACTGGACGTCTACTTTGGTTCACTTGTAAAGGTAAGTAACCGTTGAGAGGGGGGATTTCTCTGCCTACCTTAGGCTGATATTCTCCTGGATGGATAATCTTTCAATGACTATTGACAGTGTAGATGCGTACAGCATGTTGGGATGAAGATGCACATTATAAGATGGAATATTATCTTCACTGAATTTATGTTTATACTAACTATTGAAAGATCTTTGAGCTTTATAAAGAATAATTGGAATGGGACTCTAAAAGCTGAATTAAAATTAAATCGACTAGCATGTGGTATTGAAGCTCCTGGAGAATGCAACCAGACCTTGAATGTAAAGGATCATACAATAATAACCATGAGTAAGTTCAGTTTCTCGTTTATCGTTTAAAAAAAAAAGTTTTGGTAACGCTGGTTGAGAATATGAATAAGTAATCAATGTTCAACATAAATAAATAAAATAATTTTCCGTTCGGTTTATGGTAAATCCCAAGTATGAAATGAAACAATGAAATGAATATAATTATTGTTATTTGTATTTAAGATAGTGTGTTATTTTTCCTACCAGTACAGTCCGGTGCTGCTTTTGAGTAGGTAGTTAAAGCTATTATCATATAATTAAACCTTGTTTTTCATATTAGACCGGTTTAAGTGTCACCTTGGCTTAATATCTCTTCACCAGAGTAAAAGTATTTAGTCCACTGAATTATTCGTAACGCATCAGTAGCCATTCAACAATCAGAAAGGAATATGTTGAAATTAATATTGTGTATCGGTGTGTTGGCGGCGGCAGGTTATGCTGAAAAATCAGCTGTGGTTTATCTGTTCGATCCTTCGGGAAAGAGCGGAGTTACTGGAAATGTCAGTTTCACCGAAACTCCTGATGGAATTCATGTTTACGGAGAAATACGAGGTTTGACCCCCGGAAAACACGGTTTCCACGTCCATGAATTAGGAAATATCGCTCCTGGATGTACAGGTAAAAAATATAAGAAATTCTGCTGCGTAAGAAAAAAATATTCGACATCATTCTTAAAATTAATCAATTGGCGGCGTCGTCAAGATGATATATAGACACTAAATTTTAAGATAGCGTCCACCATAAGTCAAATTAATATCATAAAAAATTGAATTGGTGTGTAATTTCACATAGAGATCATTCCTAAACTACGAATTTTATGGAAATCGTACTACTTAGTGATACAAGATAATGCGGAGTCTGTGGATCATTGAACATAGTTTTTCCCTTGATTTTTCAATTTTACTTTTTCACCACGATAGAAAGTGATCTGTGTTCGTTATTTTGTATGGAATTATTTGATTTAAGCAGAGGGTGAATCCATTTTGAGCAAATTTGGACTCTTTATCATTTATCAAACTATAATTGCTGATATTTTAATAATAAAAGTTTATTTATTTAAACCTGGGCTTAGATTTGAAAAAAAAATAAAAGTCTACTGTAAAGATTTTCAAATGCCACCAAAAAACACCAATAATAATTGGGCTGTTCACAATTCATACAAAGACATAGTAAAAACTTTTCGATATGAGGTTTTCCCAAATGAGCGATAATGTCAATTACTTACATTTTTCGAATGTGCTTATTTGTTTTTTATACTTCATTAGATGAATCATACTTCAGAAATGTTGTTAATAACATTAGTTTGTTGTTTACTTATTATTTTCATCAAATCTAAACTTGAGCTTGAAAAAATTGACGTGATAAACAAATTCGTAATTGTCAACTTTTTTCTATTCCTGCAATAACAGTTTCACATAAATTTCTTAACAACAAAATAAATCTTGAAATGACAAAGGTGAGAAATTATAACTTGTGATTTTTTTTAGACGAAACGAACTTATATGAAAATTATATCTCAAAAACAGTAAAAAAATTACTCTCAACATTGACCCAAATGTGCTTTAGTGATTTTGTTCACACCTCTATTCGATTTTTCTAACCCTCTACAAAATACCCTGTATAATAATTTTATGAAAATTGTATTAATCCCTCCTATTCATTAATGGCTGTTTCAAAAAATAATTCTATCAAAATATAATTGGAAGTTGACAACTTTCACAATTCTATGAATTAATTGATAGATCACACCACATAATTATTAAAATAAAATCATACTAAACATTTATCGTCCCTAGTTGTTTTACGAGGGTTACTACTCAAGTTTTTCAAAATATTCTCCATTAACATCAATACATTTTTCATGCGTTTAAACTAATTTTCGAAGCATTTTTTCCGCTCCGATTCAGGTACCTCCAAAACATGTCATTTGAACGCATCAATCGCTTTCTCGGAAAAACACTGACGTCACAATTTATTTTTTATCTACGGTAATAAAAACAAATTATTGGGTGTTAAACAAGGACTGTTAGGCGGATGACCCATCAATTTGATGTTTTGACAAACCATTTTCCAAGATTCGTGTTCTGTGAATGATTTTTTCAAACACTTCTGGCAAACAAATGTTGTACCAGAATCAGAATTGGACGTTCTACGCTGCTCCAATGACCCAGTTATTTCGAAAAAATATACTTCTTTCAATACTTCATAGTACTTGAAATTGATCTATACTATTGTGATTTTTTGTGTACTTTTTTCAAATTAAAATATCTCAGCTTATAGCATAAATTTAATAAGTATTTACACAGAAATGTTTGTTGCGTAAAATTTTTATTCTACTATATTTTAATCATTCACACAATTATATGTATTTTCTTTTATTAATAATTATTATTACACTATACTACCTGACAAATGTTAATAATAAAAATAGTTTAATCTAATGAGGATAAAAATTTACGTTATACTTGAAAAATTTCAAATTTCTTTATCTCATTCAGTAATTGATGTATTTGCAACTATTTATATCTCTTAGAATGCTGACTCTTGGTTATATATTAGTATGCAATAAACATTTTTCTCAGCAAAACAACTTTTATCAATATATGTATAGAATGATTTTTGAAATTTTATTATATATCAGCAGAAAATGTATAAATGGAAATTTTGCTAACAAAAATCATCAAATCTACGGTGTAATACAAATTGCTTGAAAACTTGGTGATAATAGTCGAGCTAACTTATGAGGGTGGATAATTGGTTTTGAATTAAAGAGAAGTTTTATCTTTCAACGAAGTGTTTATTCAAGGATTTTCTAATTTTTTTATATTTTCAAATTTATAATATTTTATGCGGTCATTAATATAGATATTCGTTGGTTTGGAAACAAGGGATTGAATTCGTAGAATAAGACGATTCAAGAAACAATTAATAACAAAATTTATAGATTTTGTCCCGGAAACTACACATGTGAGCATTTCTGCATTATCTTGAAACTTTTCTGTTGTCTAATGTCATCGCTTTTCGTTCAAGTCCTCATTTAATCGAATAATGCGTTAGCAAAATATCTTAAATCTATAATTTTATCGTTGTTTCAAAAACAATCGATGTGGGTTATACCGAGCATGTTAAAAAAATTTATTGATTGACAAGGCCGATCCACTCCGAGCAATCCAATTTTTCAACTACTGTTTGGTCTCTGGTGTATTGTGGTTCGATTCAAAGTAACGAAATAGCATAAAAATTCGTCCATAATGTTGACAAACGTTGTCAGACGCGTTGGTCAATCTTCTTTGAGAAAAACATACCTAAGTGATCAATCAAGATTAAAGATGTGAGGTTCCACAATATCTCGCACTTAATATGTGATCAACCACCACATCGTGAATTTTGTTGTGACCTCAACGGTCATAATGTCCGCTACCTTCCATACAGCAATAGCAAAATCAAATTTCTATTTTCTCTTTTTTTTTGGCTATGCAACTTCTATTTGACGTTTGTGTCTGTTCTTATAAATATTAGGGAATAGTCATAATATACTAAGAAAGTGTCCACAACACGATTAGGATCGTACGCTCAGTAGATTAGATTTTTGTTTTCAATAAAATAATAACCAGTCTTTTAAATCTGATTAAAAAATTTGAAAATTAGTTTCCTATTTTCTAGTTATCTCCCTAACTTAACCCTGTTTGTTACTATTTCTAATTACTTTCCCTTTCCTTCCTTCCACTTAAATTATTCTTTATTTTCCGAAACATTTTCGTTTGGATTGAAATTTCATACATTTACTGAATACACTAATTACACTACCACTATACAGTAAGGTAAATTAGTTTGCCTTTAGTCTCCGGAAACAAAAACTTTATTATCACAACGCACTTCTTACAGTTTAATTGTGAGTGCAGTGGTAGCAGTAAATAGTATGTTCAATATGAATATCTCTAAGGTTCCAAGAATTCAAACTCACCACAACCATCTTTGTTTTTTGCGCTGCAGAATTTAAATCTCGTTACATTGAATTTTTCGGAATATCTTCTAAAGATTTTTTATAATACAGGCGCCGGACCTCATTTCAATCCAGAAAAAAAAACTCACGGAGCTCCTGAAGACACCGTCCGTCACGTAGGAGATTTGGGAAATATCGAAGCTGGTAAAGATGGTATTGCACCTCTTAATTTCTTGGATAAACTAATCGGTTTATGGGGGACAAATGATATCATTGGTAGAGCAATAGTGGTTCACGAAAAGGTCGATGATCTTGGAAAGGGCGGAAACGAAGAGTCCCTGAAAACAGGAAATGCAGGTGGAAGATTAGCTTGCGGAGTTGTTGGAATTCTATCACTTTGAGTATTTTTATAATTTCTTAATTTATATTTTAATAAAAATTATTATAGTTTTAATGTTTTATTTTTATTATATCCAAGTTTATATTATATCCAAGTTTATTATGGCAAACAGTATTTTGGAATAATGATAAAAAAAATCATCAAATGGAAGAATTCAGTAAGCAAAATACTAACGGAGAATACCAAAACAATGGTAGAATCGATACTAATTAATGGAGCTGAAACTATGACAATGATAAAGAAAGAAGCATAGTTAAGAAAGAAAGAAAGAAAAATATTAGATAAGGAATAACAAAACTTGGCAAAGATATAGGTAGAAAACACAAAATGGTTAGGAGGAAAACGTAAATAGAATGAAAATCAAGAGATGGAAAAAAAGACCGATGATAGGACCGCATACAAAACAATTAGAAATAGAGTAAAATTAAAAGAAATTCATCGTTGTATTCAAAATGGTACAGGAATATTAAATTATTTGTAAAAATATTATCGTTATTGATTATTCGAATGTATTAACCGTAAAGACATTGCGTATTGAGTTATGAATTACGGTTTTTCGATAAGATTATTAATTGAATCGGAAATGCTCGTAACTTTTCTAACTTAGGGATAAAGTAAGAGTTCCTGTTCAATATGGTCACTTGAAATATGTTTTATAAGATTAAAAACCTTTTCCTGTTAACTAACAGAGCTGGATCTAGGAATAAAAGTGTAAAAAGAATTTTTCAAATAGAAAAGATGAAAAATTGTTATAAATTACTTTTTAATGTAACAAATAAATGAGAAGGATGAGAAGGATACAGATATATATATATATATATATATATATATATATATATATATATATATATATATATATATATATATATATATATATATAGGATTCTAATTTTAATTTATGGTATTATTTGGAATAAAACAATCAGTAAGTTAGATGAAAATTTTAAGTCACAAAAAACATGATATTAAGTTCAAAACAAAATAATTACGGAAGTTCAAAGATAACGGTATAAAATAATGGTTTATTCACACATTTAAGTTTGAAATTTAAGCGATTCGTCGTCTTTACGTCTGTCAACAAAATACGTCTTTTCTCGAAACCGTACGTCTTTCGGATTTACAGAATATTTAAAGCAACTGATTCATGTTTTTGTCTGTTTTTCATCTAATTACTCGTATTATATGAACTTAAAATGGATTCGTTGCGTAGTCGTCATCTGGTACGTTCGTTATTCTGGGTACTTAGTTAAAATAATAGAGATTGTAGAAAACGGAAAACGATAACTAAATGGAAAAGAAAAGAAACTAGCAAATTGAAAATATATATTTTTCTTGCGAATATTTATCACTAATAATCCAATCAAATCCAATTACCTCAAATATATTATCAAAAATATTTACCAAGTGCTTCATCTTCGTTAATAAAGTTAATATCACCGTATTTATTATACCATTTTGTTTTCCTAGGAGTAGCTTTAGAACATCTGAAATACGGAGCCTTGTGATTTTCAAAAAAATGTATTAGTTTAAAAGATATAAAATAAAATAGTGACAAAATGAAATAAATAACCTCAACTGGCATTCTTCACGGCTTGAAAACTATCTCTCGGAGTACCTATGAGTTAACGTTCTAATTTGTGATCTTGATCAATTTAATCCCAATGTTGTAAAAACAATTGTTCTAATCTATTTTCTGTATTGGTTTCCCAATCATGTTCTATTGGATTAAAATCACAGGCACAGCCGTGTCAGAAATTATAACCTCCTGACGATATTACTGCTCAATTTTTGCATGGCTTAGCATTATCATGCGTAAGCATTAATTCCTTTCCAATAAATCAAGTCAATAGTATTCTCGTTGAAAAAAATGTGTAAAATACCTTTGTGCTACCTTAATTGATTCCATCCCAAACTCGCCACTATAATGCGCGGTTTCTAAACTATTACACGTTCTGTAGGCTTCTGTATATTTTTGCTACCACTATCACCAGAAATGAGATAGCTTATTGTTAAGTTATTATCTCTATCGATTATTTAGAGATATGTAAAATTTGATATTTAAATTAGGAATCGTAGAATGGCTCAAATATACTTGGTTTGGATTTAAGTTGTATCTTATTCCAAATATTCTAGATAGGATGTATGGAGCGATATGAAGCAGTGCTAAATGTCCCACAGGCTTTCTAACTACTCTTATAAATAGAGGTGATTTAATATTACATTGTTAACTACTTGTTATACGTAGATCTGCTCAGCCATATTACCTCTAAGAACTGAAGATTCTGTATGTCTATTAAATTATATATTTCTTCAAAGAACAACTGTACCTGTAGGCGGATGAACTCCTATACTGCTTTTCCATTTCTGGACATAAGAGAGAGCGTCGATATCAACAAACTGTCCATATCTCGACTCATTAGCCAATAGAGAACTTCTATGAATTAGTGAAACTCTTCTCCAAAATAAAATACTTGCCAGTAGTCTTCAACGAACCATTTCAGTTGAAACAGAAGAACGAGAAACATTTAAAAAACATTACTGCATGTCTTTCTTTCACGTATCCAGATGCTAGGAAGAAGCCGAAACTTTTACTGAGTTGAAGCTTGTCAGTACTTCTCTCTGAAGTCTACCAACTTCAATCAGGCCAATAACCATATTAGAATAATCTGTAGTAAGTTCACATCTCGGCATTGTTCAGAAGAAAAATCTTAATACTAAATCAAAGTTGACTGAATAAAGTGGAACCAATAACCGACGTAAAGTTTTTTTTTTTATTTTTTGTGAACGACTATCGAGCTTTTTTTTGTTTTTGGTCGGTGCCATCGGGACTGATTTTAGGTAAGTTTTTTGTAAATAGCTTGACACTTCCGTTATTTTTAACTTCTAGCTATTGGTTTAAAAATATATCCCAATTCTACAAACAAAAGGAAATAAACATTTGTTACATTTATTAGAAGTATAGAATTCTTATAGAATAAAAGTTTTTTACGAAAATACCTATTATAGAAGCTATAGTCCGATGCTGTGCCCGAACAACGCGAAAATCGTTTTATCAAAGAACTTAGCCTTGTATTAGAAAATATATATAGAGGATTTCTAAATAATCGACATTCATTTCGTGATATACATCGTAAAGAAAATACATTGTCACAGAAAAATGTTTAAATTATTAGTATTTGCTGCCTTACTCACTGTCGCCTATTCTCAAAGGCAGGCTGTTGCTTACCTAGCTGATCCAGAGGGTAAAAGTGGAGTTAATGGTAATATTACTTTTTATGAAACCCCATTTGGAGTATTTGTTGTTGGAGAAGTTCATGGTTTGACTCCAGGAAAACATGGTTTCCATATTCACGAGTATGGAAATATAAGCCCTGGCTGTAAAGGTATAAATATTTTATCTGTTTAATTATTATATTTACACAGTTATTCTATTCAAAATATATCAGTCTTTTCTGATATTTACATATACATATACAAACACAAGTTTGGCCTCTTAACATCTAAAGTCCACACGCAATGTTTTTGAAACCATAGTTAGTTGGTATAAAATACTTTCAGAATAATTATTTGAGGAAGACTCGAGAAAATTCTTCTAGAAATAACATTATAGAAGATAATATATGTATAAGATCAAATATATTTTTATATAAAGTATTTTCATAATTTAGGAATCTTATTTTTTTGATGTTACGTTCCCTTACTATATTAATTTAAATAAAATTGATCAACTTCTATCAAATTTATTACATTACATCTATGATTGTAAATTCAATAATTATTCGTTATGATATATAATTTTTATTTAAATTATAATTTTAATTAAATCACATTTCAAAATTTCAATTCTGATGTATGTTTGAGAAAAACGATAATCACACCCTGTATATCAGTTACATTACATTTCTTGTATAAGGTTTATGACTTCATAAACTGCTTTTCTGGAGAAAATTCAACGTTTTTGGGTTCTTCATATTAGCTTTTGTTTTCCCATAATGTCTTGGGCTGGCACCAATTTGTATTCTGATCCAATAAATAATTTGCCATAAAGTCATTAGGATCGTACTCCGAACTTCACAAAGTTAATAACCGATATTTGTTGTGTGTCTTTTGTTCACAAAATATGATTGAAGAAAGGATTTTGAGGCTACCCCTACAATGATACTCCTGATAAATAAATCTTCCAGCACCTATACTTATCATTCAAACTGACACTCTGACTGAAGTAATTAGAACTCAATTGAAATTAAAACATCAAACATTGCGGATTTAAATAATATCTTTGAGTATAATTAGTGAATATAAGGCTTGTTTGTATTGGGCACCAGAAAAAGAGATCCAATTCCAGATTGTGAGATATTAGAGGAACCTAAAGATCCCTAGCAACTAGAAGAAACTTCAAAGGCTTGAAATATTCTGTCATCATGTTTTCTAGAACGGAAAATTGCTGTAAATGATTGGGATAACCGACACTTGCAGGTAAATCATCAAAAACATAGGCACCAACATCGGTAATAATTTCGTTCCCCAAGGCTGCATTAACAAGTCTAAAGAACTAGTCCCTACACCACTATACAGAATGTATGTCTCCCTTACACTTTTAACGTGGTTAAAACTTCAATCCATTCATCATTCTATTGGTTTTGATCTTACACCTTCAAACGATATCAAAAGTTTTGCTCTGAATGTCATTCATATTTTCTATACAATCTAGGATTAGAATAACTTTTTTTTAAATTTCTTAATTAATCACATATGGATAATTATTGTGTATATTTTGTATTTAGCAATGGGAAGTCACTACAACCCTTACAATATGACTCACGGTGGTCCAAATGATAAAATTCGTCATGTTGGAGATCTTGGTAATATCGAAGCAGACAACAACGGCATCGCGTTCGTAAATATGATGGATCGAGTAATAGCACTACGTGGTGTCAATGACATTGTTGGTAGAGGAGTTGTTGTCCACAATACAACTGATGATCTTGGAAAAGGTGGTGACGAAGAATCACTTAAAACTGGAAATGCCGGATCGCGCCTCGCGTGTGGTGTAGTCGGAAAAAATTCTAATTTCTAGTTACCTTATAGTATATCAGATAATTTTATTTATTTCATTTTTCGAATATGTTGTAATATATTCTTTACTCGTATATAATTCGTTTTTTTATTATCATGAAATGTGAAAAATAAATTATTTTTGCAAGCTCCGGTACGATGCAGTATCTTAAAAACATGAAAAACTGCTTTATCAACTTTGTTTTTGAAAATATATAAAAGCGCATCTTAGATAATTCAACATTCATTCAGTGAGATATATCAGTCAGTAATTACGTTAGATTGCACTTCATTTTGAAAAAATGTTGAAGTTATTAGTATTTGCTGCCTTACTCACAGTAGCCTACTCTCAAAAAAGTGCTGTAGCTTACTTAACCGATCCGAATGGAATTAGTGGCGTTACTGGAAATATTACTTTCACTGAAACAGCTTTAGGAGTTCTAGTTAATGGAGAAGTACATGGTTTGACTCCTGGACAACATGGTTTTCATATACATGAATTTGGAAATATCAGTCCTGGCTGCTTAGGTATTGAAAATCATCGTTTTTTTACACTTGTGACTCGTCTATAATTTTGTTTTTTCATCTCATTGAACAACCCACACTTCTAATTGACAATTTTCACTCAATGGGAATGATTTTAAATGGATTTAAATGTATTGTCTAATCTATCGACTTCAAGGATTTATCCTTGTTCTTGAAGTAATAAATTCATCCATCACGTTTATATATGATTGAAATACATTTTATTAACAAAACATAATTAATAATCTAAGTACATCCACAAATTTTATGTATGTAAAATTTATGAATTTAGTCCTTTGGATACTAAATTAGAAGGAATCGTTTTCTTGTAATACTAATTAATCACGGAATCAAACCCTTCACTATCGAAATGATATAGCTTTCCTTTTTTATTCATTGAATTTTTTTGAAATTTAAAACTACAAAACTTTTTTCAACCTAGCTCGTTTTTGTTATATTTTCTTTATTCTTATGCATTGCATCCTCCTTTTTTCCACGTTTATGTTATAATTATTCAATTATAAATTGAATTAATTAATATACTTTCATTTTATGAATTTTTCTGTTTGCAATATTCATCTTTTTGGTTTCATATGCCTGAACCAATTGAATTTTATAATTTTTAAGTTTCTATTTTTGTTATATTTTAGATTCCACCATTTCTTTTGCTACTCCACATAATTTTGTCTCCCCGTTCTTCGCGAGTATTTTATTTTAATGCACATATGTGACGTGTACTGGAGATACTTTCCCGAAACTAATTTTGCAAAGAAATGATTGTTTTTTACAAAAAATTGCGTTTCCATTTTCTATCTGTCCCAAATGGCATATTCCATTTAAACAAAAAATGTCTTTTCAAAATTTTATTTTCTGAAGAAATGGATTTTCCACTTTCTACTTACAAATTCTATTAAAAAAAAAACAAAAACTCTCTCGAGAAATACTTTTTCACATTCTAATTAGACAACATTTAATTTGGACAAATAATTCCAAAACTCAGTTAAGACAAAAAATACATTTTTACAAATTTTATTTTGTCAAAAATGCCTTTTCCACTTTTAACTTGGACAACAAATGGTTTATTTAAATTCAATGTCAACAACAAATTAAGTTATAAAATTAGTTGGAAGTAACTTCATCCAATTCAATTTAAACAAACTATCCGTTTATAAATTCAATTAGAGACAAAATGATTTGAATGATTTAATGCTCATTTTTCACTTATACGTTATATTGATTTCATTTTCGCATTCATAATCTATATATGTGTGTCAGAAAGTGAATCTAATTTTTTCCTTCATGTTATTATTTACATGTTGTCACGGCCCCCTTTTTGCAATTTATTTATTATCTTTGACCTTTTGTACATTCATATCATGCATTTCTCTGTTTCATGTGTTTATTTCACTAGCAGTATACCCACTTCCTTCGTTTGTATTCAAATTACATCTTTAAATGTCTAAAATTTCCTTTTCGAAATAAAACCATCAGTTTCTCAATACAATAACGAAACGAATAATCCTAATTTTTTCAGGCAATAAAAAATTTGGATCAAATGATCATTATTCGAAAATCGAAAAACATTATTCGAAAAAAAAAAACTGTGAATTACCCTCGATTTTATATGAATGTTTTATCAAACTAAAGTTGATTGTGATGAATTTGATATTTTTATTACCAGTTAAAAGCATAAAATTTATATTTTCCACATTTACTAATATTGTATGCATAATTACTTTGTATGTTCCCAAATCCAGCAATGGGAAGTCATTTCAACCCAAAAAAAGTGAACCACGCTGGTCCACAAAATGAAATACGTCATGTTGGAGATCTCGGTAATATTAAAGCAAATGATGATGGAATAGCGTATGTAAACATTGTAGACAGAGTTATAGCTCTACGTGGTGTCAATGATATTATTGGAAGAGGGGTTGTTGTCCACAATACAGTTGATGATCTTGGACAAGGTGGTAACGAAGAGTCACTTAAAACTGGAAATGCCGGATCGAGACTAGCATGTGGTGTAATTGGAAAAAACTTCTGAAATTTTCTGTTATGTTCATTATAAAAGAAATGTTACTTTCGTAATAAATATGTTGTTTCTTAAAACGTCTACGTTGTTGAGCATCTCTTTTGTTACTGGACTTTGCTTTTCCAAAAGCTCTTCTGCTGCGAGTCTAGCATTAATTCATACCCGAAATATTAACTAAAACATAAGAAGATGTATGTTTTTTGAAAATAATTTTTGATGTTACGGTTGATTACAGAGGTCGATAAGCGATTTAAGTGAATGCTTTGTTTCATTCAATATAGAAAGATGTTGTAACAATTTAGAAAAAAAGGTTATTGATTAGATTCACATGAGAAGTTTAAAATCACCATTCCTTGAATGTGTTTTTACGGAAATTCTATATGTTGTGTGAAGGAAGAAACATAGTTATTTATTTATATGCAACAACAGTGAATTACTTAGAAGGTGCAACAGATTCTCTTTGCACTTTGTTTCCAATTATAAATTCTAATGCATTCGTTGTGTACTGAAAAAATAAAGAATATGCAGGTTAACATAACTAAATACTATTACATAATAAAAGATCAAAATAAGACAGACAGTTGTAATTAAGAAATAAAATATGATAATAATACCTTACAAATAATATATAATATAAATAATACAATATTATATGAAGGAAAAGCAATGATGAGAGAGAAAATAGAATTGAAACACCTTTGAAAAATAAGGAAAAAACTAAATAAAACGATAACGAAAGAAGGCAGTGAAAAAGTAACCCATAATAAATAAAATTGAGCCGAATTTGTAAGAATAAAGACAGATAGATTAATGTGAAAAATAATTGAAACATGAAACACTATTTGAAAACGAAGGGATGAAATCAATGGAGAAACTAAGGTCAAAAATGTGAAATAAGGAAGGTGAGTTAGATGATAGTGGATGAAATAAATACAGGACATAACGAGACCAAGAACTTATCCTAAAACGATATAAGTATAAGAATAATATCTATATATTAAAACGAGCTATGTGATTGAAAAGTAGCTTTAAGTGCTTTTAATAGATTAGACTAAAGCTCTGATCTGAGCTGAGCGCATTAAAAGTTGAGTTAAGCGCTTTTGAATTTAATTCTTGGAAAAAAGAAGAAAATAGATGATCGGATAGAGGAAAAAGGACTAAATAAAGGGTTGAATTTTGAAAAGTGCTTATAACAGAAAAGCACTGGAAAATGAGTGAAAGAGGGCATGGAATCCTTAAAAAAATAAGACTAGAGGAATTTCGAATAAACATTGTCATTTTACATATTTTTTCATTATTTTGGGATTCTAAATATCACACCATCTCATAGCAAATAGGAATCAATATTATTGTCGTTAATTTTGAAATAATTATAATTTTTCGAAATTTATATATTTTGATTGTTTACCCTTATCAGTTATGATAAAGCTAAATCAAACTTAATTTTTAATTGAATTAGCAATCGTAAAATCACCTTCGAAGGAAATCAAGTATTAAGTTTTTCACAATGTCGATATTGGATTAGATTAAATTTAATCATAACTGTATGTACTAATCCTGTTAACACTATTATTGGTAACGTCTGCAAATTTTTATCGAACAAATTTATTCCAAGTATTACTAACATTATGAAAACATAATCAATATGTAAAAACTACATTCTCACTTGTTATCGAAAATTTACATGGAACTTGATATGTTTAATTTGTATTATAATGGAAATATACCGATTAGTAAATACCACAATCTGGTAATGAGTAAAACATATTTTTATCATTTTATTTAAATTTTGCTTGTAAACAAAGTTTCCTTTAATTACCATAGTCTATCCAGAGCTTCTCAAACATTTCTATATCTGCTTCTGCTACTTTTTCTTACTTAAGTCGAATTTTTTTTCGATAAATATTTTATTTTTCAATCCTCTAGCCTAAATGCGGTAAACGCATTCAGTTTTATCGTGATAATCAGACTTTTTGAGATCTAAATTCCATTTAAATGACCTGTGTCATCAAAACATTCCCGAACAACACTTTATTGTTAATTTTACTCCTAATTGCCCCAGTCATTGATCATAGGAAACAAAAATGTACATTTATCTTTATATACATAACTTATATCTTCAAGTATTCAATATTTTTTTATTTAAAATGATCATATTTTGTGTCTGTATTTATATATAAGACGTTAAATCTGAAAAACATGGACTTTTTGTCAATATCGATATCTTCATTAGCTCGCAATTACATAAAGACAGATTTTGATCTTATTGAATCCCTTCAGAACGGTTAATACTCCAGTACTATCGAATTAAATGGAATTTCTGGAACCGTTTGTTTTATTCATACTGAACCTACTGTTCAATGCTAGTACTATATTAACACTCACAAATACACTGCGTGACGTGCATTTCGATAACCAAGTTATTGTCTTAAGGAACTAATAAAATATAGAGTGGGTTGTAAGATAAGCCCTTTGTCCTTATTTGTTCTTACATTAAACAATCTCAATGCTTTCAAGAAAGGAAACGGGGAAAATAGATGGAAATTTCTAAAGAAGGAATGAGTAGGTAAAATAGATTTGAATAAAAAGGAGCTTATGCTCTAAAATATAAAAAAATTGAATTTATATTTTCTAAAATATAACCAAACAGGAATCTGTTTTATTCTATTTGTTCTGTTCAGCAAATAAAAAGAAAAAACGAATTGTCACTAAAAATAGAAAATTTGCTTAAAACCAATCGGAATGGAATTTTGTGAGCATTATATAAAAAAAAACGTTAAAAGATATAAGAAAAGCTCCCCATCGAATATAAAGAATAATGTCACCACAGATTTTACTAAATTTACTTTGATTTTAACACTGTGTAGATAGAGAACGTTTTCGCAACGAAATAAATCAGGAGTGACTACTATGTCACAATACGTGAACAATATTCAAATTGTTACATCTTCATATAAAGAAATTTGTAGGGTCTGAAGACGATTACATGGTTATCGAAACTATTTGTCGGTACCAGCTAACGCTGCTGATAGATTCGACTAACTATGTAAGCTTGAAAAGACGCTTTTTGGCGTCATCCTCACTTTCAATTGCGAATCATCAGATATAATTCAATATGTATCGTCCCACGATAGTCAATTAAGGTAGCGAATTATTAAAATTTAAGAAAAAGAAAGTATTTTAATATATTTATACTTTAGATTGGTGCATCAAAGAAGTTTTATTTTCAAATCACATCACTATATACACGAAATAATTAATTATTACTCTACAATTAAAAATAAACGACTCCTCTTTAATCTGACGCAATGAGTTTTTCTGTGGACGGTCCTGGGTAGGCGTCCGCCTCTACATCACCCTCTCCAGTTACCATGGGAACAGCTTCGGGCAGGATATGGAAATGAATTGAATGGGAATGCATGCCACTACACCGTGTTCTCTTCCATTCTCTCCTCTCTTTCTCTTCTTTGTGTACTCGATTACAGAAAGACCAGTTAATGTGGATAATGAATTATACGAAATTATGACAGATCACCTTTTTGCACCATACAGCAACTATTAAACACGCAATTAAATTGGCACTATATCATCTTAGAAGATATGAAATATTTAGTTTCTGAGAATTTATTAACCGTATCTTGACTTACAATAATAATGAAAGTAATGAAGACTCGGGGACGAGACTTCTATTAGTCTCATTTCTAGACTCGTGCGTAAGGTCTCGATTCTGGTATGCCACGTAAGTCTAATAGGCGAATATTTCTACAAGCGGACTTGAAAATGTAACTAAAAATGTTATTAAAAAAATATTTTCCTTATACGATAATATTTGAGACTTTGTCAATCCATTAAAAGAATAAGATTATGCATGTCGAGATTTCGATTGTATTGGAAGCGAGGCGATACGAGAGTGAAGTCTTCAATACTTTGAGTTGTTTTTCATTCAACGACTGGCCTAAAACGCTACAAGTTTTCCCTTTTATTTTTACGATCATACGATTGTAGTACGTTTTAGCATAATACCCTACATGTAATTAGCATGTAGAGACATGGCGATGTCGCTTTTAAACATATCATGAGAAAAAAGAATCGAAAATGAATTCTGAACCGAGAAATGGTTTCTGATCCTGACACAGAATTTTTAATCTTATTAATTAATATACATCGTTCAATATCAGTATGGAAGTTCCTTCCTAACTTTATTTAAGTTAGTGAAATTTCTAACTATACCATTCTTGAAATTTACTTAGTTAATTGATAATAAAAAATACCTAAAAATAAAAAAATCAATGGAAGGAGCGTTTGAAACGGTTAAATATTAACGTTATCGAGCTCCATCTCTATACAGTATTGTTTTTCTTCTTTATGCTATAAAACTGACGGAATTTGACTTAGCAATCCTGTAGCTGCGCTGATTACCTACTTCATTCTCTTTTGATTTTGAAATACACACGGTTACTAATTATTTTTGTAATCATGCAGGTGTTTGACAACAACCGGGAGGGATAGGAAATTTGAGACGTCTAATGAATTCCAGCGCTGAAAAAAGGTTAAGAATATATGGGGTGTTACTTTTTTTTAAATCTTTTGAAAGTAGACATTATTCTGTTTCCATATTTATTTAAAAAGTAAATTCACAGGTCTACAATGGGCGCAATTTATTATAATGTCTCCAAACCATTTAATGACAAAATTAGATCGGCGAGACCACGAATACAATGAAAAATATATGCTAACATTTTGACAAAATATATGTTTTTTATTTTATTTAAAGTTCAGTTAGACTGATTTTCTATAAGTTTAATTAGGTTAGAGGAAGTTGGATAGATAGTTTGGGAGGGGAGGTCAAGAATCGATGCCTTTACTTGTAAGATTTAAAAGTTTAATTAAAGTAACGAACATTGATCAATGAACAAAACTAAATAATTGAAAAGAAACAAGAAGCCTTTAAAAGAGAAGATGGATTAATCTATAAAAGAGGAATAAAATTGAGTTGGTAGCATTTATCATGTTCGTTAAAAAATTTATCTTTAACAAATTTCAGCAAATATATTTCGTAGTATCGCACAATTTAAGAAAACGTATAATTTGCAAGGGACGTGATAGAAATATATTGATACCAACAAAACCATATGCCATCTTGCTAATTACTTGACACCCTCAACATACTTTGAAATTTTGAATTGATAGCCAACACAATCGACGCCTTGTACTGCTTGGACATTTTTGACTGAAAGATTGAAAATTAATTTTCGCTGTACACACCCTGAAAAGTGCATCATTCGTTTTTGAAAAGCTCTTTTATCCTTTTTCACTTTTTAGTTATTTCTGCTGTAGATTGGCATTGTTTATTACCTTATGTATCATCTTTTTCCACACTTTTCTGTCTCTCACTATTTCTTTCCAAACCACAGCACACAGTAATTCTAGCTCTTCGTATATTTTTTCTTTTCGTTATAACTTTGATCTATTTTTTATTGGTCTACACAATATGTTTCTTTTTAAGAGGCAGGAGTCTTCTGTACATGTCTTAGTGTCTGTGCTACTATGTATATTTACTCCTTTTATTTCGTTCCTAATCCAAAATTGTTCTATA
This sequence comes from Diorhabda sublineata, assembly GCF_026230105.1. Lineage (NCBI taxonomy): Eukaryota > Metazoa > Arthropoda > Insecta > Coleoptera > Chrysomelidae > Diorhabda > Diorhabda sublineata. The sequence continues at coordinate 21,467,539 of NC_079476.1, forward strand.
ACAATTGTCTTAGTCCTTTGTCTTTAGGATTCTTCTCAGTAGTTTTCTTTCCACTATGCACAGTTTTTCCTCTTTCTTTTGTCTTTCGGTGTTAGACTCATTACTTCAGTTGCATAAGTTGGTGTTACCATTATTATTACCTTGAAAATTTCTCAAAGAGATTTCAATCTTTAAATTGTGACTGGTGTTTCCACTATAATTAACCATCTGTTTTAATCCTCTCATTTATCTCATACTTCTTTTCCTGTCTACCATTATTCCAGGTATTTTAACGTATTTGTTATTTGAAAAGTATATTGTTATATTTTTATTTTTGTCTCTTTTTTTATATTTCGTCTTGTACATAACATAATTTATGGTTAATTGGTTAATGCTTAATGTTCTGTTTTCTTCTTTCTTATTTATATTTTAACATTTTATCACTTCTTATTATTTCCACTTGTTGTCTTGTATGATTTCAATGTTTGGTATACTGATGATAAAAACAACATTAAGTTTTAATGAATATGGAGGTCTTTTTGAAATAAATTCACTATGTTTTCTAGATATATTATATCCAATTATACTTTAAAATACTTTTTTTCATACTGTACTGTAAAGACGACTTTGCAGTACTAATTTTTAGTCCGGAAAATGGCACTTTATGGTATTCTAGTACTTTACAGTACTCTTAAATTCTCGTTTGAAATAATTAGAAATAAAAAATCAATTAACATCAATAACTAAACTTTTATTTTAATTTTTGAATGTTAATTATATTTCCAATGTCTGTCTTCGTTTACAATGTTACCTTAGTGACATATACGTCCATGAAGTTATTATTTTGGTACTTGATTAGATATTCTTGACTCGGCTCCTTCGTTGCCTCGTCCATAAACATCAATCTCGTACCGTACTAAATCACTTCCCGGACTTATAACATAAATGATATTTTTTATTGAAAAAAAGTAAAAGCGTGTATCATAAAGATATGTTTTCATTTCTCAGTGCGCCCTACCCTGTATTCTTTGTTATCAAAGTTTGCGTTTTTAATGTGCAAATCCAGTAATGCTTCCGTTACATTTTCCCCGTCAGTTGTACAACGACTAAACTCAATCCTATATGGAAAGAAATAAAACTCCTAATAACCTTCTGTGACTCAACTCCTTCTTTACGCATGTGCTTAAAATCGAGCTGGACCAATAAACTGGGTCGATGTTTCTCCGACGACGCGCCGCCGGGTATTTCGAGTGTCCCGACGCTCGGCACCGCCCATGCCCATGTGTAGATGAAGTTATAGTTGACGTTGACGGCGGCAGGACGCATTTTGATCTTCGTAACTGCGAGAATAATCGGAGGGATGCTAAAATTCGCTTTGAACGAATAAATTACATTATTAAAGGATCATGCATCCCATTTTTTTTGAATCGATATCTAATGCATATACTTTTTTTAAGCAAATATGCAGATATTTTGGAAAATATTTCATTATTAGAAATTTGTATGTATATTAGATTTTTAGCTTTCGTCTTAAACTCAATAATTACAAAAACATCCGAATTCTATTTTTCTTCATAATATAGGGAGATAAATGAAGAATCTGATCCAAAAAAGATTCGTTTATAGTATATTTTCATGGACGAGAGACTGATAAAATCTAATCTAAAACTAAAATTAATGTATCTGAACAAATACAAATTTCCGCACTCTCATTGGACTTTGATTACCATAAGATAAGCAGAACAATAGAAAAATGTTTTGACCTGTCAAAATTATAAATGCTTCAACATTTTATTACTCTCTCAATCATTAAAATAGAATAGAATTTTATGACTTACATGAATATGTATATATTTATAACTCGTACAATCATTATGATACTAACAATAAATATTATGACATTTTTTATGATATGAACTTTATAATTAAAATGTTTATATTCTGACGAACATTTTCTTATTGCATTTGTGTAGGTGATTTAAACATAGTTCACTTTCAGTAGGTAACAATCTAAAATAATAGTAAATGAATCGCTTTTCTTGGTATTTTCATATTGAGCATTGTAACAAGAATGATTTACTATTCAAAACTTAAAATGAAAATTAAGTAAAAAGTTGCGAATCTTGCTCACTTAAAGTTTATGAAAGTAGTACTTGAAGTTGCTAATTAACAAAATTGTTAGCATAAGTAAGTTTATTCACGTGATAGTTTCTTAAAATTAAACTCAACTTCTACAAATCCAAAATGTTCATTATGTTGAGAAGAGAACATACATTAAAGTTTTTACCAGAAGTGGCAAATGGAAAATATATTCAGTGACCTAACACTAACTTCGCATTAAGAATGAAACAATAATATTTTTTCTCAACCATGTAGCTAAATACACTTCTGTACAAGTTTAGGCATCTAAGAAAGGAGGTGGTAGATATCTGCTTGTAGTACTTCGTACCAAACAATAAAACTTCTTGGATTTTTTGCGCTAGAGTCTGTGGAAGGTTCTGCAAACAACTACATGATATTTCACATATATTCGGTGTGTTTTAAATCTGGTCACTGCGGTGGCTACTTTAAGATTAACTAAGTGCACTAGAGTGCTAAAATGATTTGTCAACATAATGTCCAGCTGTCATACTACCCCGTAATGAAACAAGTAGAATGTACAAGTATGCTTCAACAGTCCTTCGCATATGCCTCTTAATACCCAATGTCACGTCGCTTTCCTATGCGGCGTCTTATTCTTCTGCGGTCGTTTTATTCACCTAATAGAATCGTGATTCGTCGATGAATAAAATATTATGCCACTCCTAGTCCTACATTCATCTGCTCCAGCTCAAACGTTGTTGATATTGGTCCGCCGTCAAAGAAAACAATCGTGGATGGTACGAAAATAGACCAAAAGATTAGTAATTTGACGCGATCTCTCATAGCATGATGCATCTAATCTTGACTAGTTAAGCTTTGTAGTTCCTCTACTTTTTTTGTCCACAAACTATTTTTGCCCTAACATACTGTTGATTTTTGACCTTTCGAACTTTTTGTATTACGCTTAAAACTTTGGTTAATTTGATTACTCAATTGCGGATGAACGAACATTTTTTTGACTATTTTGACGATGTTATTCAACCATAGTATTCAAATTAGAACAGTTTTCTTCGTGCTTAACAGATATATCTTTCCAGCGGAGTCGTAGCTGTGCCTATACCCACGAAATTTGGATATTCAAAATCACATTGACGACATTATTCTTACAAATAACTAAACATGCAAATAATGAGCTTTAATTCTGCGTGAATAAACATTCATTAATTGTACATTTGTCTGAGTATTATTTCAGCCGTTTCTGTCACCCTGTAGTTTAAAGTTTATTGTATTAATTTAATTTCTACAATTTGTAAATTAATTTTAGAATAAAAATACTTTTGTTGCCTGGACTATATTGTGTAGATTCCCATTTGCATGAATAAACAAAAGCCTCCACAGAAAACGGGGTTTGAAGTCGAGCTCGCACAACTCTAAACAGAAACGAGCAGTTAAAACGAACAGAACGGGAACCAAGCAAATAAATTTCAGCAATGTTTATTCATAAATGCGCCACTTCCATATTTAACCAAAAGAATATCTAACATCCTTTTTACATTTAGAATGCTCCAATTAACGTAACTGTAACCTGAAAGGTGAATGAGGCACGGAAAAAATGATACAGGAAGAGTTTGAAGAATAGGTAAAGATCTGGTCGAATAATTGATAAACAAAAATAATAATAATCGTTTAACTATCTAAGTTGAAATTAGTGAAAGTGTAGAAGGAAGAAGAAGAAACAGGGTATTACCCAGATGCTACGTTTCAAAAGTTTAGTTGTAGCAACGTAAAATCAAGTAAAACAAAAATGTATACAATCCTAAAACTAAATGTTTTAGACTGCACGGTTATGTTATAGAATAAATTTCTTTTGCCAACAATCTCTTTTAGATTAATAATTTTTAAATACATCGATTTTTGTATCTGAAAGAACGTAAATGTCGAGTGGTTTAATAAGTACTGAATACACTGTTTACACCACCACCACACAATCGTGAGTGTTGGTGTAGTGGTAGTGTAAACAGTGTATTCACTATTAATATCGCCAACGGTTTCATAAATTGTTATTTGGTTCAAGTATTACGTCAAGTTACATGTGAAAAATAGTAATCGATTATTTTCGATTGCTCGAGTGGTATTCGTTAAAATTATATTATGATAAATAGATAAATAATAAATCATTTATTTTGAATTAATATAAAGAGTACAATTATTGTAATTAATTTTTGAAACATTTTTATTTCTCGATAAGCTTCAGTTAGCTATATTGTTTTTTTTCTATAATTTTCTCAACTTTGTCAACATATCTATTCACTGAGTTAACTCATAAGACAAATTCCAATCCGAGTTTAGAGTAGAACAATCGATTCGTTTTGATATTAACCTAAAGAAGTCTATAAGTCTCATTCTCAGCCCTATGAATTTTTGGAACAATGTGGAACAAACCTAAAACAACCTAGAACTACCTTCAAACATGTAAGTTTCAAATGCAGTGCCAAATTTTGATATTCAATTCACTTTTTTCCATAACATCTACTAGAGTAGACGCACGAGGCGCTTGAGATTTTTTGTTCGATATTAACCATTCAGATGCAGCGGTAGGTTTTTCTTCGTTTTGTATACTTTTACAGAATATTCATGCGGGGAAATTCACCATAAATGTCGACTTCTCTCTTGAAAGATTCTACTAGATATACGATTGTTTCGTTGCCATGCTACACAAGCTCGACGATATATATTTTGTAGAACTTCTGTTGTAACACATCTCGTGAGTTTTCCAAAATTTTGCTGACTACTTCAGTTGTTAGAGCTGCAGAATTGGATTTTATTTCCCATGATAGGTCCTGTAGCTGTTTTCTTGTAGCATGTAATAGTTTAAATGGATTTTTTATACGATCAAAATCTCTCCTTATAATCGGCGCCATTAGCTCATATTGAACCCCCAGTCTTCAAGAATACCAAAAATTATTTCACAGCGCACTTTAGCTTATTCGGCATCTTCAGGGGCTTTAAAGATCCAATCGCTTCACTTTTCGAGAAAGTTGGACCTTGTTGGACCCATCTAAAAACCTTAGCGATTAAACCATGGTTAATTTTATCATGGATTATAATTTTTATTATTTTATTTATCGGAAGAAGAAATTTCATTTATTTTTAAAGTGATTCCGTTTCCAAACAGATGTTCTGTAAAATTTATGCATATTATCACAACAGTATTATCTCAATATGATGAATGACTGATGAAATATTGTATGAATAACATTTACTTACTTTCGATAAAACGAGATACAAAAATGAATGTATTATTATAATATGGGCGGAAACCAATGAATGCAAATATTTGTTTTAGATGAAATTTTTTATTTTTGTTTGCGTCGATGTATGAGTTTGTTTGACAACAGGATCAACAAACTTTATTAAGAGTAGAAATAAAAAACATGTGTTATACTTATTGTATTATATAACTTTTTAATGTTTGATTGTTTAATTCTCCTTGCAGGTACTTTAAGAGAAAAAGAGCAATTAAATTAATTCGAAACCTAGTTGATAATTGAATTTTTGATACAGTTTTTATTTACATTCTCAAAACTTTAAAATTTCAGTTAAACTTCACCCTACTACTACCCCCCTTAACACCGTGACCAAAAGTCTTTTCTCCAAATTGGAATTGTTTGATGAGTTTTTTTCTTCTAAAAAGTTCTTTATCTTTGAATTTTATAGAACAAAAATTAAATGCCAGTTTTAAGAGATTGCGAAATTACTTTTTTAGCAAAGTGGCCATCAATTCTCCTCGCATATGCTTTTGTGGCTCCTATAGAACGTGATACTACTAATAACTCTTCTATGTTAAAAATACCTAAATTTTTGAAGCTCATTGGTCTGTTATACTGAATTAACCAATCTAACTACTCAGTCAAGAATCTCTTGCCGAATCGTCGTCTTATTTGCTGCTTCTTCTAGTGTCGTTTCTTTTGAACTGGTTGGGATTTATTGCCTGTATATTCTAATTCGTTAGTGTTAATTAATGCCAGTCGATGGATAGTGATTACATTTGTTTGATTCTTCTAACGACTCTTTTGAAATTTATATCTACAGTGGGATCTTTGTACCCCATTTTTCACATTCCTTTGTATATTGTTTTCCTCCTTAAGAACATATTCGATGTTTTTGATTTTTAGAATTAACGAGGCAAATGGATGTTTTTATATTTATTTTTCTTGCAAAAACATGTATTTTTTTATTAATTTGAATACAAGTAGATATAATAATTGTATTAATCTTTCCAACAGCCAAAAATATCTGTTTGTCTAATAAAACAACTTAGTGGAATAATCAATGCTTCCTTACATGGAAAATGTCGGTCAAAATAGTGGAAGTGTTTCAGAACAATTGAAAAGCTTTGCAAAGTCTCTCTCATCTCTCTCACTCCAAAATCCGAGTTCTCTTTGAAGTTCGCTTTTAACGGCTGGAATTGCCAATGTCACCCAACGATTCGTCTAGTCTGTAACTTTTGCTGGCTACTATGATCTCTTGAAACGCATAAACTTTAGGTTCTATTCAACAAATAGAAGGAAGACAGAATTTCTTTGCGTTTTTTACGAGAACCTATGTTAAGTAAAAATAAATATTCAATTTTTCCAATGAAAATTAATTATTCTGTTTACTACGGTTCTATTTGCGTCATGTCTATAATTGAATACCAGTTAAGCTTTTGTTCTTTTCAATATTTCCTCTGTTGAGTTATTCTAGATATTAATTTTTCCCTAAAATCTATAATAATTTTCCTATACATTATTTAATACTGATATGTTCGAAACAAATTACGATTTATCCTGAGGTGAAACAAGAAGTATATTTTTTTAAATCTAATTCATTTACACACTTCACTATTCAGTAACCACTAAACTACATTCATATCTCGTGATTCTACATTTCGTTTGACGTATAAAGTATTCTTTGATTTCTCTTTATCTTTACTATTACTTTAACTTGGCTCCATCAGTATCGATTTTGAGGTTGTCCTACATTTTCCTCTTCTTTTGATATGGATATGTCTCGGTACTACGGAAGAAACTTTCTTTGTCAGGTCGATTCCAAGATTGGCCGTAGACTAATAATGTTTGTTCAAATCTGCCATTGGGACTGTCAATTGTCGTCGATTTTTGATGATAATTGAATATTAACAGGTGTACCTTCCTCCGCCGTCTTTGGAGCCGTGCTATTACCATAGGTTTTACTCCATGACAGTATAACATGTACAGCTATCGCATCTTTGCTGCATTTACGTGGATGAAGTCCAATTGGACACCATGTAGATTCTTTACGCCAATTTAATGAATTACAATTCGTCGCGCTTTCGCCAAAACTTGAAGGACGGTGTTTTGTTGACAGAAACGGCCTCGAAGATGACATAAATGTCTGGTTTTACGATAGTATCGATAGTTGTATTCACTATTAGGTTATAGAATGTGGTTTTTCAATTGCCTGTATTAAGAACGTATATTTACTAGTGTTTTTATTTTAGCACTTGTATACATTTTGTGTTTCCACTTCTAAATCATCTTATATTATTGAACCGACTTTTTTTTCATACACTGAAGTACAATGAAAGACAAGTTTTCTCTTTCAGTATAGATACCGTTATTATTTTTAATGGGATACAGAAAATTCTTGCTGGATTTTTTATTTCTGACATCTCGCTTTGTATAGTGGCTTTTTATTCTATAATTTCCAGAATAAAATTTTTGTTTGTGAAAAATCGAAAAGTAATTCTCAAACAATAGTAAAAATTTCCTTTTGCTTGAAATTAGTCGTATGTGCTAGTCGGAAATACTAGTTTGATAAAAACCAAGCAAAAACGTCATTTTATTTATACTGTTAAACTCTATATCTATGACTGTTTGCCATACATAATGACTAAAGAACAATTATTTCATTTGACTATTTAATGGAACGTTCCCTCTTCCCAGAATTCCTGTTGCTGTAACTAGTTTTCTACTGTGTACAATTGAGGCGTAGAATTCCAAAACCAGCCAAGTCCATTTTTAAAAATTTTTCACAGCTGGCCGATAAAGGTCATATATTTTTGTGTTATCAGTGAACAGCTGATGTTATCTCTTCTTTTTTTTATTTGCCACTTATATACCAGTCCTCTAACAGCAATACAAAATTTTCGAGAAAAAAAAATTAATTTACCTAAAAAAAGTCTTCGAATTGGACTTGGCTGGTTTTGGAATTCTACGCCTCAATTCGTCCTTTGGGTCTAGGCGCTTTACTTTGGGATGTTTTTAAGATTTAAGTCAGAGTATAACATATGCGGACCGTAGGGTGGATGCCCAATCTGCTCCCATTGCAATTTCGTTTGGTTTGGGTTATGAAATTAAACTCTTTACTAGCTGTTGAATGTATCATCCATCAGAATCATCTAAACTCTCAATACATATTTATCCATAATTTAGGGAAACAGTTCCGTACGTACTTTTACCCAAAATAGCCATCTTTAAAATCTGACAATACAATCATAAAACAGTACCAATACCTATAAGCTATTTTCATGCTGAATTATTCCAGTACTTTAGGAGTATTAGTACAGAAGACAGCGAGATAAAGTGCCGAATAGAGATTGCTCAGGAAACTTTCAATAATATAAGATCCTGCCTTTACAAAGACTACCTGAACTTGCGGAAAGTTACGGAAATGCATTGTTTAATGCTATGTATGGTCGGTAATACTGTACGGAGAGACTCTATAGGTCAGGATGATTAACTAACCGGAGGCATTACAGTTCATACTCAAAGGCAAGATCGAGGGAGTTGGAAGGAAGCAACAGTCGTAGCTCAGAAGAGACTGGATCGGTGGATGAACTTTTTCGCTTGGCACATGACGGTTTTTGCCATGGCAAAAACTAATCTAATTTCTCGCATCAACGCATAACTGTGGATGAAACACTAGTTAAGACAATGCATTGCAAAGGACGAACCAGCTCAAAAAAGGAACAAAGACGATTTCATCGGCTAGAAAAGTGCGACAGGTTTTGGTATAGTCATAGCGTTCATCGAAACAATCAACATTTTCGCATTTCCACTGAGGAAGGGTGAAATGCATCCTCATTTACTCCCAGATTAAAAGAATGCACCGAAATAATATATTTTCTGAGCCTTGAGTTAGTTACTACTTCTATGCCGAATTTCATAGTTGCTAACCAAACACTGTTGATGACTGGACTATTTCATATAATCAACATGTACAAACTTTTCATTAATTAGATAGTGAAATATATTGAATTTTCATGGAAAAATATAAACATATAAAATGAATATGATTTACTGTTATCTAACATAATTTTTTTGTTTCAGGCCGGAAAGATGGGACTTGGCCCCACAGGTCACATGCCTTTCTTCTGCCATAATGGGGATCCGTTATCGCAACCGCCACCAGCGCACATGGGAATCCCACCGTACCAGTTGGACAGCAAGGGGGCGGCATCCATGGGTGAGTACGGGGGCTCACCTCAGCCGCAGCCCCTTAGCCCAGCCGAATGGAGACGACTCGGGCCGCTGCTCGCCGCCACAGGTATCTTTGAGACTTACCACCTCCCACCATCTCCTATTTGGTCGTGGGTGGTAATATTTTAGTGGTGGAGGGCAGTAGCCTGTAAATTTTGTTGGGAAAATTTAAAATATATTTCTTAATTTTTTGTAATTTTTCATTGCTTCAGTAATTTCTAATACTAATTCCAGATAGAAAATTTTCACATTTAATTTCAGTCGTCAAAAGATACTTTCTTTTTTCACGTGCATAAAGTACTAAACAAATTTTAGTACAAAATCATTTTACATGTGAATTCAGAATTTTTTAAATAATTCTTATTTAAACGCATAAAATCCAACAAGTGTCCTTTGTTAAGAACCTTAAACTTCCAAGAACAAATTAGGTTACAGAAAAAAATCATCAGAAGTTGCTTTATCCTTCGTGAAGAGGCGGTAGCATCAGGTCATAGCAGGTATTGAAGTGGCTGCCATTATCCTAATTATCCTTGGTCGTTTGCATATCTCGCTCTTTCTCAAAGGACTCGTGGAGTCGGAGGTGTTTTCATAATTCGACACTCGGAACAGGGATCCTTTGAACTTCCAGAATCTAATTTTGTTTTGCCTCTTCTTCTTGTTGAATTTTTACCATAGGCGTAGAGATCGTAAAAATAATAAAAATTCGATCTAAAAAACTATTTTGATCAGTATAAATATTCTATTTCTAGTAAACAATTGTGATAAGACACAGGATTGGACTAATTAAACATAGTTTCTACTTTAAGAAAATTTTAGAATTTATCTCGCTGTAGTTGAACGTTATGATGAACATATTCATCACAACTACTTTGAAAATTGTATTTTAAAAAAAATAGTTAAAGAAATATAATGGTAATTTTTTACGAAGAAACGAATAACCAAATATCGAAGGAAAAAGAGTGATAGACAACTATAAAAAGGGAAAATGTTGCATTACTATCTGAAGAATTTTTCAAATTGTACATAGGAAATCTCTTGTAGGGTCAATCAATTATAAACGATCATATAGAGTGGGTAAGGATATATGTGGGTGTTGAGAAACGATCGTCTGTGAAAACGAGAAACTAGACGAAATTTAACGCACACTTCCTGTCAAGTTCAGAAAATCTAACCTTTGATGATCAAGAGTGAAAGTTGTAACAACTTTAAACAAGGCCGATAACGTTAATCAATCCCATCCCTGTCGTCCTTAAACTAACGTGTCTAATGAAAACACTGCCTTTGTTTGTGAGCTCGAATGCTATGGACGCTTCCCAGTGCTTCAGATTTTATAAGAACTGACCGTAACCTATGAATGTGATCTAAAACATAATTAGAAAGCATTAGAAAATTGATAAGAGAGAGATAATCAAAAAGCTGCATTTTTCAATCATTTTAAACTTGTTTTGAAGAAAACGGCGAACCTTTTTACGCCACCGAATCAATGCGTGCAATTATGGAGTGAAGAAAGAAAGGTCTGTGAAATCCATAACTCTTAATATATAATTTAGCGGAGGCAATGTATTGAATCTGTTTTATAGTGATTTCTTCCTGAAACCTAACGATTAACTTTCTCAATTGAACATGGCTAAGGTGGGGCATGGCACAAAAAAAGTTGGGAAACACTGATTTAACCAATTATTAGATTAGATGATTAGAAGAAACATAGATTCTTAGGTGTGTGTGTTTTTGTGGGTACATACATGTTACAAAATGAAGGATGTTGAGGTATCAACAATTTAGTAGATTTTCATTTATTTAATCTGATTCATAATTGGTGAAAAATAGAATATATAATTAAATACAAAAATATATTTATAAATTTTAAGTTATAATAATTGGATATAATGATACAAAACAAATTTCTATTATCTGATAATATCAAAACAGTTATACGTTATTTACAAGTATTTTGTGTTATTTCCGAAAGCCAATCAACAGAATCATGTTCGCGTGTTTCGAAAGTGCCAATTAGAAATGTAAATACGGCCGAACAGGCGCTACATGCCCATTCTACTGGTATGTTAGTCGATCCGATCTGTCATCAAGTTCTCCTGTTGGACTGTTATTTTCCCAATTTGTTGCATACATGCATAATCCTTTGTAATAAAATTACTTACATATTTAACCTTGTTGTCAGCTGAACTTTTCGAAGTAATCAATAATAGACAATACTTTTTTATAAGGGGTAAATCAACATATTTATAATAAGAACTATAAACTATCTAACTTAATTATTTAAAATTTAAAACACAACTGCAGTCTTGGAAATACAAATATAAAAAACAACTGAAATTTAACAAGAAAAATGGGTCTGCTCATTAATGAGATACAGTGTATTAAAATGAGAAGTTTTTTTAGTCAAACAACTTTATTTCAAGATAATTATGACATCACCTCAAAACATTTCACCTTCATTAGTTCACGATTCACATATGCAAGTTATTTAATTTCATCATTTTGTTTATTAACAAAAACAAATACATTGATCTTCAAAATATTTTTTAGTTTTATTATTTTACCCCATGAATCTTCAATTTCTGTACTTAACATTTATCTAACTATTATATAATTCGTAATATTATTAAAAACAAGTGATACAACAATTCGGTGATATTCACTAGAACTAAAAGAAGGTTCGTTTGTCTCATCCCAACGAGCGATTTCTAAAATTTTCCAATACATTGTCTATATTCCATTTTGAACCACATAAATAGAAGATTCTCATACTATCACTGAATATCTTTGTTTGATAAATTTATTCAGTCTACGTACCTTCTACATCGGGTCTAATTGGAACCTTGTGAACACCTGTAGAAGGTATCAGTATACTTCAGTTATGAGACAAAGACATGTTAATGACCAGTTTGCAATTAGTGACAAAATAAAGTAAAAGACCAATTCCAGGAAAGATATGTGATAATTTTCTTCATTCAGTAAGCAATGTGATCAGAAAAATAAAGCATGTATAGCCAAATAAAAGCACTTACCTCCTCCTGCTCTTGGGTTGCAATAGGCGCATTTTCCTACTTCTCTTACTCTTTTTAACTGGAATGCACAACACAAAAAAACACTGGAAAGAGGCCGTGTTTCAATACAAATCACAAAATTATTAATTTTTTAATAAATATATGAATTTCCGTGCTTCATATTACGAAATTTGGTATCAAACGTCTCAAACTTCGACTATTCCATGATTTGGTGGTTTGCCATTGTCCAAATTTCTAAATTTTAATGTTGCTTGGACCTAGATTTAAGCAGACAGAGCGCCATCTCTCTACACTACGGCGCTTATTAATTAATACAAAAGGTTATTTCTTCCGAAAGCATGACCTTATGTGAAAAATTCAGAAATTTAGAACATTTTTCCATTATTGTTTCAACAATTTTAACTATATCTATCGACACAGTCTTTTGCATTTCGACTTTGATTTGTTTGGATAGAAAATTCTCTTTACGGATATTTGCAAAATATCAGTTTTCTAAATAATTAGTACTCAAGTCTTCTAAATCTAAAGATTTGAATATTTCATAAAAATTTTTTGGTTAAAATTTTCCCCCAATTCTTATTATGGAATTTCGGTTAGGATATATATTATCACATGTCTTTTATTGGCTAATTCATAAATAACCATATTCTAATAAGTTTAAATTATCAATCCGTTCTTTTTTAGACAAACTATCCAATATATATGTCAATGAACTCTAAGATTAATAATTTATCGAAAATTTGAAGTTACTATTGTTGAATTCACAACCATCTTAATGTATTATGGCGGATATATTGTAAAAATTGTACAAATGACACAAACTTACAAACGATTATGAAAATCGTGCAAATTGTATCTGTGATGCATTTCGAACTTAATTCGCTATATATTCGACAAGGGTGTGAAGATGAAGTTCTCGGTAATACCAAAAACGTTGCGTTGAGTCTTTTCATTACACGAGCGACAAATATTATCAAAAACATAGAAAAACCGAGAACAGATTCCATTCGAATTATTAATTTTAATAGACACGTGACGTATACCAATTATATTTTTCGTTGAGCATGCAACAATGACAAAAATTGTGCACAATGTCCTTAATTAACGAGCTCTCGATTGGACACGTGCTTGCGTAGAGGCGATATATTGACGCTGCTGCCATGCGGTATACCGTCGCCAATTTGGATAAAAATTTTCGTACGTAAAGGGATACACATCGACTAAAAATAAAAACTAGTTAATGAATTGGTGCTGTATTCAAAACCACGTATATGCGTTTATTGCTTTACGTAAACCCTAGTGTCAATTTATTTGTTTGCTTTGAGTCGAGGATTTTTGTAGCATCAAATACTAACCGATCATTTTTATTTTTTGATGATGCTTTTAATATTAATTCATCTGGTCTTATATAATCAAATAATCTTCTAAATTGTCATTAGTTTATTCTTAAATATTGGCATCACTATATAAGAGCCATTTTCTTCTGTTTTTGATCGGTAAATACCATTGGATTTAGAACTTTTGATCTTCAACAGAATTTTTTGAAGACTTTCAAGAAATAACTGGATCTAGTAAGTTATTTTTCTAGTGGAACGAGTTCACCATCATGCTGCACAAGTTCAGCTTGGATTTAATAAAGTTCATAAGAATTTCTCTCACTAATAACTGCAAGAAAAACATCCAACCTTATAGTAAAAGATCATGACTGTATATTGTCAATACCCTGTAGGGGTTTGATTTAAGTTAGAACTACGAATCTGCGCGCTCTAACCCTTCATGACGAAAAAGTAATCTGTCTGATATAAATATCAACATTTTTTCATGGAATTTGCGACTATACTGACATATTATGGAAAGAAATGTTAAGATACAAAGATTTCAAATATTATTGTTCTGTTCTGTTGAGTTAATATCAGAGTGATTTACCTTGTTTTCAAAAATGTAATCCACAATTTTCCTATAGTAATTTCACTAACGATAATAACACCGACAGATTTTTTGCATATGTACTGTGTTCATAAAATATCGTCAATATCACTTTTCTTTCTATTTGTATTGTTGCCTTTGTCAGCAATCAAGAAAGAAGCGCAGTTGAGAGAGCTTGGAGCTTCCTCCTCACCTTTTAATTTTGAACGTTGCACATATTGCTCATGGCTCGTTGTTTTAAGATGTTTTGTCTCCCTTTACCGTCCAAGGTTGGTTTTGGTGTGTGTCTTGGTTTGCAGTAACCTCTTCGGAATCAAGCCTATAAGGTAAAATGACTTTTGTTGTAGCAGTTGGAACAACAGTCAACTGTAGTAAAGCCACGTACCCATATTGTGATGCTTTTCAGAGTTCTTGTGATGACACCCTAATCATAGATTTCATCTCTAGATTTTCTTCATAAAGATTTCGAAGCTTCAAGATTGGGATTTTTGTGTGTTTGGAATTCAGTTTTGATTCCTTCCATAATACCGAACAATACTAGTCGATATCACCTAGAGTTTTCAAATTAATTTGCCTTTTCAAATGAACTCATCACATAGATGATGCATAGATCATTTTTGGGATCCAGATGCCTGTAAAAATCCGTCTGACCACAAAGGGTTTCAGGTCCCACGTTTTGCCAACCATTCCACAAGTCCAAAAACTGACAGTTGCTTTTCGGCCCTGTTTACGAAGTGACTTCTCTTTTTAAAGAAATATGAAAAAATAAATTAATTGATTTGATCTATTTTTCAAAATAAAAATGTTTTCAGATTTTTAGAATTCCACTCGACTAATAAATTTTCAGCAAAATTAAAAATAATCAATCCACACGCTCAACTCTTAAAAATAAAGAATCTATAAAAATTCATCATCCACTCTTCTTGTACACATGTAAACCCATCGTGTATTTAGACATTATCACCACTTATCTCCCCCAATAATAATCAATCGGCATATGGTCATCGTCTTTGTGGAAACGTATCAATTTCAAATAAATCCACCAAATAATTAATAGTAAATCCGAATTTGCTATGAAATTCCCCCCGTCTTCTTACTTCCCCCCAAAAAACTAGTGGATAATATGCACGCATACTTACTCTCGAATAGGTTGCATAAAGGGGTCGCGAAGGGCCGCAAATAGGGGTCGTCGTTATTCACAGCACGTGCCTACCAGTCACTCATGTGGTTTTAATGACTAACCAAACACTGTACTTGACAATAATACAAATATATATATATATATATATATATATATATATATATATATATATATACGTGTAATGTTCCAATAGTCAAAACTGCAATTACTATTTTTCTAACGATCATTTCTTTCACCGATGTACGTCCTTTATACCCAGTTGAAACACATTCTAATTTACACCTGGTAAAAATTTGTGAAACAACAACAAGAAGAAACAACTTCACTTTTCAGCTCCATACAGTTTCCCCGGTGATATTCAGTAAGTTCGATTCAAACTTCAATAACTTTGGCCACTGCAATAACGATGTATGAGCTGGTGCATCGTCTTGATGAAACAACACTTTCTTCTTAGCCAAATGCGGCCTTTTTGCTTGATTTCTTCGCTCAAACGTTGCCCGCCGTTGATAGTTTTTCCTTTTTCAAGATAATCAATGAAAAGTATCCCACTCGCAACCCAAAAAACACTCTATAGTAATATCTTCACGACGCTGTTTTTGTTCCATTATAAGCAAACGCGGCAACCATCTTGCGCGCAGTTTTCTCATGTCCATATTTTCAGTTAATATGCGATGTACCGCACTTTTTGAAATGCCTATTATGTCTGTTCAGTCCACGATCAACCTGATCAGCTTTGTGGATTTTATTCAACATTTCTAAAGTCGTCACCTCATTTGGTCGACCAGAGCGATGCTGGTCTTTGCAAGTTGTAGGGCCTCGTTTAAACTCTGCTACCCAATATTTAACGAAGGTTGATAACCCAAAGTATAGTCTAGCTTCTCATATATGCCTGTTAATGCAGGAAATCATTGTTTCAGATCGATAATTAATGTTCCGATGTGTAGTTCTTTTTGTGTGAACTTGAAAACATAATTTACATGCGGAGTCATTGACAACGCCGCTCCAAGTTAGTCCTTACCAATTACAAACTACAACGATATCACTTTGGAAAAGATAAGGGGAAAGAATTCTGTCTCTGCACATTGATCATGCATTCTAGTCTTCTATACTGGGTGTCCGGGAACTTGAAGATAATATCGGGAGTGTATCAAAAAGTAAATAATAATATATTCATAGAAGTACTGATACATTTTGGTCATTCAAGCTTTTGTTTAGAGTTTCCAAAGCTACTAAAGTAGAAAATAATGTATAGATATTCAATTTTTAAAAAGATTATAGAACCATACTCATTTTTTTATTTTTTAAAACCAACCAAACGTTTTTAGCATTTTTTTTCACTTTGATATAAATTCCAGATTCGTTATTAATATGCAAATAGGGAAGGTTATAGGAGATGAAGAATATCACATATCCTAACATAGATCATTAAAATAAAACATGAAATAATTGTCGAATGGAGGTGCAAAAAGGGTTGGTTATATAATACCAATAAACACTAGAGACACTTTTCCTTTGTGTTAATCGATACTGTTCACGAATCAAATATGCTTTCGTTTTCATAAACATACATCAAGTATAAATTTATTTAAATGTATGAAAGATCACATATTTATGATTTATAATATTTAAAATGTTTTGCCTACAATCACTCTATTATAATGTCATAATTAAACTGTTTGGCCGTAATAAAATCCATAGAACACTTGGAAGCTTTCAACACTTTAAAATTTCTGTTCGTTCAGGAGAAAATAAATGCCTGCTGGACTATTGGAAATTCCGATTTTCTTCATATTTTTCCAGATAACATGGAAACTATTGCTCCTATAAAGTTCCGGTTATGATTAAATTAAAGGTAAATAATTGCACTACAACTTCATTCCTTTTGACTCTACTCGTAGGATGTGTAGACCATTAAAACCACAATTTCCAAGTTCTTGGGAAAAGTTTTTAAAATAAATAATAACTTCGGCTGAATGCTCGTTTTTTAAGTTATAAACTGAAGAAAATTATCCAATTTCCAACACCACGAATTTAGCGGAAGTTTTTTGAGGGTGATAGTTGGTAATACACTATTTTCCTAACAAAATACCAAAAAAAATCAACCGTGTACCATGACTAGACACGTCGTGACGTCCCTGTTGTTGTTATATTTACACGTCCATTTTGATTTTCTCCATATATTTGTTTAGATACATAGATTTCATATACAGTAAACAAATCAATTTAGCTTAGCTTACTTTCGCATAACTGAATTATTGTGAAAATGAAACATGGAACTTTGTAAAACTCAAAATATTTATCGCAGGCATATGTTTTTGAAGGGTTTAGGTAAAGTGTTTTAGTGACGATTCCCGATCGAATGGTCATTCTAAATCCATACGAATGGTAACAAAATCGGTAATCTGATTCGATCTGCCCGTCTGCTAAGAATCCAGATTGCGGAAACTGAAAACTGATAATTCTCAACCTTGAACAAGAAGCTATCATATGCAACATATGAACTAATGCTTTGAATATCTTATTGGAAACAATTCCATCTAATGAATTATGGTATATTATATGCGTATGATTCTGAAAAAAATCCATTAAAACTGTAAAAGAGAAAGCGACACGTGTCCTGTACGAAATGATAGAGGAAATGCATTTACGCACGGAGTGTTGAACTCTGGAGTTCATTACTTCTCTTACCAACTAAAATATCTGCCCCTTCTTCCGAACACCAACATGAAACTGTCTTCCGGTCGGGTCGCTTCTCCCTTTCTTTCACTTAACTCGCTGTCTCTAATTCAGTCTCTTTGGTGCGATGAACTGAATGTACTGAGAAACCAGATTCCAGTGGATCCTCTTCTCTCAATATCTTCATCGTGATAGTGTCAGTTGACAGTTCGCCGAGTCCAATTCCTCTCTGTTCAGAGCATTATCTTGCATTCCATCGCAGTAGTGACATCCGCGAAACCTCTTTTGCCCATCATGTACAAGAAGCGCGCAAAATATTCATGGCCAGATAGAAATTGTGTAAGGAAATATCCAACTTAACCATGGTATCTTTCTATGAAGGCTGCACGCTTGGTATTAATCGCTTCGTCAACCTTCCTCTTCGATCTTGTTCTCAAGAATTTTGCCATTCTTCTATCGTGGGAGTTAATTAGTAGCCACACCACGAATTCAAATTATAAAATTTCGATCAATTATCGGACACTATCAGTGCAAGGGAGTAATTATAAATAAGTATGATCCATTAAGTTGGTATAAAATATAGATACGACTTTAAGGTTTGTTTGTTAAAAGCCGCAAAGAAATGACTTTCAAAACTTATACATTGTATGAAATTCTGAAAATGAATAACGAGTAGTGTCTACTACCATACAGAACTCTATGAAAAATTATTCTGCAGTGCCTCGTATAAAGAAAATAATAGCGTATCGCAAAAACTGGGCAAATAACCGTATCGTTAAAACCTTTTTACGGTTTATGTAATTAAACTTGACATTCAGTACATCTGTCGCTTCCCTAAAAAAATCATTTGAAAAGAACCAACCATGTTTAACAACTCAATAAGTATGCATACCTCACCTCAAAAAACATTTACGCAGGCATGTAAGCATGCCAGAAAAGCTTTCTCGAATTCTCGTAGTTAGGTAATTTATTGGTAATTCGTCTAATTCATTAGGGGTCGTAAAAATTCAGTTTGAAGTTTTTTTGACTGCTTCGTTTTATGGTGAAAACTGGTTTCTATTTTTATCGTGGTGCCTTAATGATTTCAAAAACAGCGTTGCCACAACGGTGAACCGAATATTCACGTCACACTGTTTTTAAATTACATAAACTTAGCGGGGACGGATACAACCACCAAAATATATCGCAAATAGTGTCATAAGTCGAAAAATAGAAAACTTCTGTTGCTGTACTATTGCTATTTGAAAATATTATCTCTAATACTTTCACTTAAATAGTTAGTATTGTGGTAACTATCAGTTTTTAAGAAACCATCCGAAAAATGAAAAATAAAGTTACAATCAATTCCAAACGCTCATTACTAGATAGTTGCTTTTTTGACTTATGACACTATTTGAGCGGAGGTGCGATATGAGTGATATGTTTTCAAATTGACACTCTGTATATGATTCGCTGAGGTTTCGTTTTTAGAATGTACGAGGGTGGTTTGAGTGTAGAGTGACCCTATTTCATCTGAGGAATATATCTCCAATTAAGCTAAAACCATTTTTTTGGTCGATAATGTCATGTCCACAGTATTTTAGGGTTTTGGGGTTTTAAGGGTGGGATCTCTATTGATTATTTAGAAAAATGGGAAACAATACTTAAAAAATGACTATGGAAAGCGACCAGTGAAGAGGCGATGGCAGAGAGAAACAGGTATTGCTTCCAAAAAATTGAAAATTCGCTGAACTAGGAATGTGTTTTTTTCATTGGAAAAGCAGTCTTTCGTTGAATCACATTCGTAATTTTGATACTTTTACACACATTTCATTACTGTTTTCATCCATTAAATTCATTAAATAAAGTACATATTGTTTCATAGCTATCTTCACAATTCGCAATGTTATTCCTTCTTTCTCATGATGTGATGAAAAAGTTTTGAAAAAGTAGTATTTTTTCAAATATGTTTAGATGTTTATTCATGTGTCGTGTCTGGTGTCAATAAATTCTGTTTTATGCGCGAACAAAGAAACGCTTCATTAGGTCTCGGTGGTTGTAAATCTTTTCTAAGGTCATTCGATCTAGTTTAGTTAATTAAATTAGTAACAGACAGTATTTAGGCATATACAATATCGTTGGTTATCGTCTACAGTTTACCAAAAAAAAATTTATTTGAAAATATACAAAAAAGTTGGTAAAATATATATTGTTTGTGAGAGTTTTGTGATGAGAACTTTACGAATGCAGAAATCAATAAGGGGCCATCAGCGTACTTTAGATTTTTTTAAATCTACTGTGAGACTGTACGTCACTCTTGAGAACGATACAAAATGAAGAGGCATGCTTTCAAGTGGTGTTATTCTGATTCATGATAATGTACGACTGCATAGCGTCAATGCGCATACGTTCAAGTGGAAAAGCTTTGACCAGTCACCTTTCAGTTCTAACCTAGCGCCCAGTTTTTCTCACACCGAGTAAAGAAGTTAAGTGAACAATGATTCAATATCAAGAGTTTCAAGACGTATAAACACCTACCAAAGCATTTTAGCAGGGAATATAAGAAAACTGGTTCCTCTTTATCATAATTTCATTACACATCAAAAATCACCCAACTGTTATATAGAAAGAAAATCATTTTGTGACCTCCATACATTGCCTATCGGAAAACCTCCTATGCCAACAATTATTTATTTTGTCAGATGAATAGGTAGAATAAAATTTTGACAAGTAGAAAGCGGGCTTAACCTTCTTGAAAAGTCGCCGATTAATTGTTTTGATAATATGAAGTACGTAAGGATTTGTTTATCGTATCGTCTTGTGATATTGATATTGAAAGAAACGGGAGACTGTCACGATTAAATAGAATTAAAAATTAGTTTAGTTGGTTGTTCGTTTATTACTCTATTGAATAATGATTGTGTTTTATAATACTTATATTTCTTAAAACAGAATATCCAGAAAATTAATGACTCACATTATCGCGCCCACATTATATATTCTCTAAAATGTATTTTCTTATATGCGAATACGTACATTTGTAAACGAATTCACCAATTTTCGTTTCTCTACCCCCTAATACGTTTCATCTCTTCCCTCGTGTTTGAAAAATCACTTTTATCTGAAACATTTTCGCATCAGAATTTATCGAGACACGTCAGGAAAAGAGATAAATTGTAGCTGATGAGTCAAATCTCTAAAAGTTGATTTCAAAAAGAGTTTCGACATTTATCGATTTCTTTCTAGTATTCAAAAGCGAGGAACCGACAACATTCTATATTTAGGAATTGATAACATTTTTTTAACACAAGGGGTCATGCATACCAAAGGCGTCCAACGTTTTTTCCGCAACAAACATTTATTTTCAAATATAAAATAAAAAGAATATATTTAATGTTAGTAGTACATTAGTTGTTAGAGTCTGAAAGTTTTCCCCTAAAGAACACTAACACTTAATCTTTACATGACGTTTATTTGGGTAGGCACTACAAAAAATTTTGTAATTGTACTTGGAAAAACCCTAAATAACAGTCAAGTCTGCCTGAAAGGTAGTTTCCCTTTACCGATCCTACCGATTGGGTCGAAATGTTTTTCTAAATTAGGACAAAACTTGTTCTTAAAGCACGTTGAGATTGGAGACAGTAAAATTTTTAACTGCCAGACGATTCAGAAGTTTTATTCAAGTATGGGAGTGCAATATTGAGGTGCGATTTAGAGCCTACATCGACTGTATTTCTCGCTTAAGATTACTGCGACGGGATTAGCTCTCAAAAGACCACGAGACACACAACATCCATGCAGACTTTCGGTAATGTTTTATAAATCAATAGTTAGAAGAGGGCTGCTACCTTTCACCAAATCTTGATCAGAAGTTCTACGAGGACAATTAAAACTTTTGTAAGAACAAACCTCAAATTGTTCAACAACAAGTCCTCTACTATATGTTATAAGGTCATGAATATTTGAACCAAAACATCTCTGTGTTCTAAGCAGTTAATTATATTATTTGATACATTTATTGAATGCAACCTCACGATAACAGATAAATCATACTATAAAACTCTAAATACACGACTAGCAGCTCTAAATGATATCCGAACATTGCTTATCTTGAGGAATTTCTCATAAGTTTGAATCAGTTGCCCATATGTCTTAAAGTTTCGAAGAAACGAATAAAACCAGTTTTAAACTTTGACTTTAAACACACATATAAATGAAACACAGTGGTTTTTGGCAAGTAATTGCGTCAGAAAATTGATAAAATATATTTATTTTAATTTGAGTTTTATGTTATTCCATTTTCTAAAATCGTGAAGTACGTAAATGAAAATTATTATGATTTATCCCTTTTCGATTGCTAGTTCCGCCCTTTTTTATTCGAATATCTATTGGGGTCCATTACAATAGATTCACTGGGCATAGTCCAATTGATTTTAGTTTGAATAAGTCCTTCAGGAACTTGTTGATCTGAGCAACGGATATTATTATGGATAGAAAATGCGGAACAACGATTTAGGCAGTATATTTAATTCAGTAATATAAACTGATAGGGGACATTATCGTCTGCTAATTGATGTTTTCTTTATAATTATATGCACATTCTAACAATTTAGAATGACGAATTGCTTGTTTTAGAACTTTGATTTTTGTATATCGAGCTCTTTTATTAGATCTTTTACTGTTCACTGTACCACTAGTAATTATTATCTGGCAGCTTATTTTCACCGATTACCACTGCTTCTATATTATTGCTCATATGATATCTAAAGTTAATTGAATAATTTCTGAAAGACAGTACAGTGCAGTGCAGTGATTGAGGTTATCGATATCACAAGAAATCTGTTCCAGAAATTTCACAAAAGACCAGAGAATTTTTAACACAACTTTGCTTAAAGCATCTACCGAAAAATATATAGTTTGCATGCCAAATACAAACACAAACCTTGAGTGGTATTTCAATCAATATTCTATTTTTTCTATTTGGAGAATCGCGACTGATATCGTTTCGTTTGTTAATATTTTCCACTATTTGCTTAGCCGACACCTGCAATCGCCTAAATTGCGATAAGATGTTTTTTATATTGAGTGGAACTGCTAAAAGTGTTCCCTCCACTTCTTTGTTGTGGTTTAGTTTTGGATCCCGGTTAATTTCTTTTGTTATCATTGTTTTCTTTTACGTGATCTTTTTTTTATATTCCGCTGTTTTATGTCCCCCCTTCTTATGATTTTTGCTTGAACTAACTTCGATTTTTCTTTATACTTCTTCAGCAAATACGATGGCTAGGACATAAAAAACGAATGAAACCGATAGTGAACTTAAAAGATCACTCCGGTATAAAATTTTTTTGGTTTTTTGTTTCATATATTTGTGCACCTTTTTTTTAACCTTTTTTGGTCTTGATTTATCATTTCCTTTGTCCATCGAGAGTTATTTATTACAAGCAATTGTTAAAACAGATTCAGAGCATTGATATTTATTTCTCTAAGGCGGTACTATCCAAGTGCGTATCTTTAAAATTCCAGAACATATGAATCTTGGTTATAAGCTACTTGTTCCGATTTATTTGAGTTCTGGTAGCTCAAAATCCAGATTCTGCTTTACTTATATTCACAACTCGTACTTAAGCTTTATTAAAAATATCGGCAACGTTATATGGAGTTATTTTAGATATAAACTTTGTTCGCGGGTCTAATTCCGAATCAGTTGAGGGACCGATTGCATACGACCTTTCAAAATTGTCGTTCGCGGGTGGGGGGTAAGTCATCGAACGACAATTTTGAATCAGACCCGCGAACAAAGCTATTAACTGTGTCTTCATCCAATCCAGCTGTTTTGTTGCTTCGATCAAAATATTCTCCAATTGCATCTGTTACAAGCCTCTTCCTCTCGCGCTCCATACGATGTGGCGTATGGCTACTTTCCATTCCGACAGATTTACAGAGGTGACAACTTTCCTAATTCCACGTTTTGTGGTCATTTAATAAATACGTAGAGTTGATGTAACCAACTCCGAAAGTCATGGTATAACTGTTAATAGTAGTTTTCTTTTAAATTTGATATTTCGTTAAGTTACCAGTAGAAACTTCGGAGGGCAGCCAAAACTATAACGAAATCAATATGAATATCTTTTAAAGAAAGAATTTGTTTCTTTGAAGAAATTTAACCAAAGTAGCATGTACGAAACACTCAGTATGGATTATTATTCAACAACGACCCAATCGGAGAGTTGATAATTCTAACTGCGAACTAATTATATTGCTCTTTCCATCCATACCTTCCCGCACATTCATTTTTCCAATTAGTGCTTCATAATCAAAGATCGACCGTATCTCAAATTTTTTATTTTAAAGTCTGTAGTAAGAAGACTTCATGTGCTCCTATGCTGGTATTTTTTTTTGGTTGTGTAACTTCACCATAGCGACAAATTTTAATAAAGCAGTAATTACACGCAGGTTATGAATCAATAAAACTACACTTTATCGTACCGACTGAGCTCGAAGAAATCGCTTTTGTTAAAAAGTATTAAATGAACAGCCAACTACTAAATGATGATTCTTCATACATAAATCCATAATCCGAAACTGATTAGAATGACAATCTCGACGAGTAGACATGAGAGTAGGGGAGGATTTTTGTTTTATAGTGAATACGAAGGAATCATTCCACGTTTTAATAAAAAAATAATGGTGTAATATTGCCTTATTGATTTTAAAAATAGGTTGTTATGGTCAAGATTCTTAGTTTTCAAAAGCAGTTTGGAATATTTTGTAAAATCGACATTTACGTGGTCGTTTTTATCAACCTCCGCCTGGCTTTTTAAACTCATTACCAAAATTTTTATTTATCTCATCTATGGTCAAGTTTTCCAATGTCGTCTTAAAAAAATTCTGCCAATTCAATGAACATTGACGTTGTTTTGAAGGTCTTCTTCAGCTGGTATCGCCATATTCCTAACAATGCCGTTAGGAAGCAAAAAGGACCATGTACCATTGAAATTGTTCGAAGAGCCTATTGGTGCACCAGCAGTGTGTGGACAAGTGTTGCTAGGGATTAGTACTATTCCAGAAGTCAGTGCTGTTGCATAGAATTGGTACTGAACCATCGGAGGTCTGCTTATAAATTATGATTCAATAATTAAAATGAGACTCATCAAATTACTGATATACCTCATTACGACAATTATACAAATATACAAAATTGGTAGGCAGAATAGGACAAAATAATAAGTACCTCTTCAAAATGTGACATTTTGAAGTAGTAAAATATGTCATGTTTAAAATTATGAATATGGATTCAGCCTATTTTATTTGTAAGCAAAATGATTGATTTTTTAACTCAAAATCAACTTAATAAAACAATTTCGAATATGGGTTAATGAGTCGTTAAGAGTTTACAGTCAAATCGTAACGTTTCAGAACCACCTCCTATAATTATAATTATCGGAGAAAATTCAATCACCTGACACAATAAAACAATGTATGATGGAATATTTATTTTTTTATGTAAAGTTCACGATGGCATATATTTTATCTTTGTAAGTACTATACCAATTTTATTTTCCAAACAAGTGGTCACGTCTCTTATGGTTTATATACTTCTTACTTTGCTTTAAATACTTTCAAAAACTGACGTGCACCAGTAAAAACAACGGTTCTTGTAAAATTGTTTTTATGTCAAGAATTCTGCTACTTGAAAATCTTCCAATTTAGAAAAGTTATTAACAAAAATCATTATTAGTCGTTGTATGTTTCATGTGGATAATTGTTTTTGTCTTGTACTGCCCAGGCACTGGTTATAAAAAATGCATATAAAGAAATCTTGTTGTTTCTATGCTGGTAACAGAAGAGATTTGAAAACAGTGGGAGTGGGGGACTAGCAAATTCTCACATTAACAATAAAACTCGAATAAAATAACGACTGGCACCGTAGACGACGCAACGGATAGAAAGTCACCAATAATCTTCTGGAAATCTGACCGATATTGCTAGATCACTCTTGAATATTCAATACGCCAAGCGTATTTAAGAAAGTTTAGTCAAGAGACTTAGACAGAGTTCTTAGGTACGCTCCAAATGTAAAATATGTATTTTCGAATGAAATAGGAAAAGGAAAATAATACTTTTTGATAAAGTTTTATATGAAGTGTTTCATGGAGCGGCACTTCCAATCTCTTATAATGAATTGTTTATGAAAAAATTATGGAATTAATAATAATTACTTGGAAGGATGGTAAAGGTTGATTTCGAAAGATTTGTTTTAGAGGGTTATTTGGTGCCAAAACTTGATATTTATTATTATTTGGATCGCATTAACTTATTGGTTTCTTTCTCGGAAATGTAAATAAATCGATTTCTTTAGGTGTTTGTATAGTGAATAACGTAAACCAAGTTAAAGATATAATATAATAAACAAATATGCCCTGTATTAAATGAGCAAAAAATAATTTTCAGATACATATATGATTACGTTAAATAGTAGTCAATGGAAATGGGAATTTCGTTATGCCTCCCGGGTATTCGCATTCATATCAAAATTACTACTTTGTAGGGTTGGTGACCGCCCACTTTTTTAAATACCATATATTTTACTTCAATGCATGTCATAACGTTTGCAGTTTTCAAAACATGCGACTATTATGTATAGACGGGGAAAATTAATATTGTGTTGTGTGTCATCTCCGAGCAGGAAATGTATGTTTTTATTTTGTAATTTTTATATTTTATTAATTGACATTTAAATTCATTCAAGTATACATGGTGAGTGTATAATGAAAACTGTTATTTGTGTCTATTATTGATAGAATATTAAGTTGAATTCATCCACTCAATGGACCGTATAAAATACCACTTAATCCTCTAGTTGTATAACATTATTATAATTGAATTAATCAAATTTTATTTGTTTATTATTAACATAAACATGCTCTTTCGATATTATATTTTCTGGGAGGTCAGCTTACATTTTATCACTACTTATTAACAATTTAATACAAGTTTTTGTAACTTTGACTATTTTTCTCCATTTCTTTCTGATAGTTCCAGTCACTTACTCCACGACATTCCACATCTTGTACAATCTGATCTTTCTTTCAGTTTTTTTGGTTTTTCTGGAAATCTTTCCTCGTTTGGTCTTCAATCTATAATTTCCCTCACCCCGTCGTTTTT
Organism: Diorhabda sublineata; assembly: GCF_026230105.1. Classification (NCBI taxonomy): domain Eukaryota; kingdom Metazoa; phylum Arthropoda; class Insecta; order Coleoptera; family Chrysomelidae; genus Diorhabda; species Diorhabda sublineata. The sequence continues at coordinate 21,495,018 of NC_079476.1, forward strand.
CCATTCTTTCAACGTGTTTAAACCAACGTAATTTTCTTGATTAAATTATTATATTTATTATATACTCATTGTTAAGTCCTTGATACTCATTTTTTCCAATTTTTACTGGTCCATGATTTTTTTTAATTATTCTTTTATATATCCTTGACAACAAATTATTATTTGAGTCTTTGTGTCTTTTTCTTTGCTACAAATTTCAACATATCTTGATAGGAAGTTATTTTGAAGAACATTGAAAATTCTATGACTGACTAGTTAAAAACCACATCCCTTAATGATTTGTGGTGCTGTTATTAAGACTGGAAACTGGTGTATAAGTGGACGATGTTGTGTGGTGAATGTGATTTTTCTATATCTATCGTATACCTACTTTATCAGTTTGGAATTAAATCGTTTATTTGTATCTGATAATTATTTAAAAAGTAAAAATTTACATATAAACACATAGTTTATATCTATGAGGTAGACTCAAGGTCCCAAGTTACCTATTTCGATACGTTTATAGTATTGTCTTCATATACGAATACACGCATTGCCCCACAGGAAACTTTAATTGGGTAGTATTGCATTTGTAATTTAATTGTTCATTATGCCGTGTTTGATCCGTTGGCCGTTGCATTTATCTAAAACCGACCATATAAGTTTCCTTGTTCTCTTCGAACACAGGTATGGGTTGGCCTAGATAAAACAATAAACAAAATTATAGTTTAAGAAATTTACTGCTTACTTGATCTTTACACCCCTTATAGTACAGTTTATTTCGTTTCAATTGCTTGTTATGTCCTACATATCTCTCTAATCTCAAATAAATTTAACACAAGCAAATCGAACCTCAAATAACTTTCAGAAATTGTTGGTTGAATCAAAAAGTGAATGATCTGCCTATTACGATGATAAAAAAATTTGACGTGTATAAATTTGACAGCTATAATATTAGTTTAAACGAGCGAAACGGTCAACGAGAATGATGCACACAGTGGACGCCCCAAAGACGCTGTCACTGACGAAAACATCGAAAAGTCCACAAAATAATTTCGGATAACCTTATAGTGAAGCTGTTTGAGATAGCTAAAGATAACAAAGAAACATTTTGGACTCATTGTGAATGACTATTTGGGTATGTAAAAGATCTGTCCAAAGTGATTGCCGCGCGAGCTCCCAATCGATCAAAAGCAACAAGGAATTGATGATTTTGAGTAGAAAAACTACGTCGACTGTTATATAGAATAATTGGAGGACGAAATCGTAGAAAAATGGTCTCATTTGAGTAAAAAGAAACTGGTATTTCATCAAAACAATGCACCGTGTCACAATTCAATAAAAACGGTGGCAAAATCGCATGAATGTGGTTTCGATTTGTTTCCGCATGCACCGTATTCTCCAGATCTGTCCTCTAGATATTTTTACAGCTCTCAACTTCAAGAGGATGATCGTTGGATAGGAATTTTGCGCCTATGAAGAGGATTGTCGTCGAAACTCAAGCTTATATTGAGTTTAATGATTTATCGTACTATAAAAATAGTATATAAAAATTATATAACGCTTGACTTTCTTGTGGCAAATCAAAATTAACTATTAAATGCTTGTAGCATATCTAAGAACGTTGAAATGAATAAGATAACCGATTGAACAATGCAAAATCGAGATAATACTACGATAGATAGAATAAAAAACTGATATCGTTTTGTTGTTAATATTTAAATTAAAAAAATCAACAACACTTTTTTATAAACAATTATACAACTTCTGTTTAAAGTAGAAAATACATCATTGAATAAATTCCGAGCATTGCATATAAAAGCACCGTTAGACCAAGCTACTTCTATGCTTTTTAAAAATTCAAATTTTGATACCGTTTAAATCGAAATATTGAAGATAGAGTGACGATATAGTTGCTAAAATAATTTTCGTTTATTGATTGCACACTATTTTTTTTGGTGTGTAGACAAAGCAAAGACTCCACTTTCTTCGGCAACAACGTTTAAAAGGTAATACGCACACTTCAAACCTGGTCGAAAAACGAATGAAGATGATGGACTCTCTGCTCGATCAAATTATAAAAGTATTTTTGAAACTATGAAAAAAAGTACAAAAAATGATTTTGAGCAGTTGCGTGAGATATCAGAAGTCATTCTTTTAGTTAATTTACTAGATAATTTAGCATTTATAGTATCTTGATGAGATTGGCATCCAGTGATGTAACCTCTCATACCTCATACTAGGTCTATTAGCCAATTTTTCCTTTATCGCTTTGATTTTATGATGTTTGATGATTCTGTTTTCGATAAATTCATGTACTATGGGCACTCTCAGGTCCACGTAAATGGTGTGCATTGAGCATCTACTAGTTAATGGAGTATCTTCGTTTGGGATCTCTGGAGAATTTGTATCGCAATCACACAGCCTAATTCCATATGTCCATGAAGGTTTAATGACAGATTTGTAGATAAGAATTTTGTTTTATCTTGCCCTGCTTGGTCATCCTGTTTATTCGGAACAGAATTTTTCACATCGATAGATTCATTCTTCACTCTTTCATCAAATATTGTCACCTAAAAAACGCCTATAGCGACCAAAGAACTCGAACATCGCTAGGCAAGGTATAGCATCCGTTATTTGACAAAACAATCAACATTGAATATTACATACCAATATTAATCGAATGAGTGTAGGAAAACAGGTGAAACGTCCTCAAATATAAAAGAAACTATAAATCTCTTTCATAAATCGATGAAAATCAATAGTTTGATCACACAACGAATCCTCTATGGTATTGCAACTTCTGTTGTGTGATTAATGTATTATATACATACTCCTTAACTATATATCCACTTTTAAGGATGTTTAAGTGTATTTTTTTCTTCTTTGAAGCAAAAAGTTATGAATTATTTAGCAAGATCATCGCCAATGTTGCATATTGCCTTAACATTCTGAACTTGTTCTATCCATTGGTAACATGAGACACCAATTTGGAATTAATTAAAATATTAGCCCGGTCCTGTGTACGGTTCAACGCTTTTTCGAGCGGCCGCTTTGCCAGTGTGCAAAAGAAAGACTCTGACCGTTTTTCGTATACTTTTACGGCCTCCGTTGCAAAAATAGCCAATCAACCATTTCAATTAGTCGAAACTCCCTTTTGAGACGTGAAAGTGTCACGTTGGAACTCGAAACGTGGTCGTTGGGAGCCATACAGGGTGTTGGAGTATTTGTTGTCGACGTATACATTAAAATTTTTGTTTAATTAGTTAAAGATGACTTGTAAACAAATAGTTAGTGTTAATTGTTATTAGTAAATAATTTCAAACGTAGACAACAATGTCTTGTTGCTAACGATCTGTGGTCAATTTATGTATCAATCCACTAAAGTGGATATCATATGTACATTCAAGTGGGCGAAGAAACTTTTCACCTATTTTAGAATGATGTTTTAGATCGAATTACATTTAAAGTAAATTACTAAAGTTTTCATCAATTTCTCTCTCTTTACTCATTTAGATTCATTTATGTATTTTTTGTTATTTCTTCTTCTATTTGTATTCCTTTTTTCTTTTTTTCTGTTTATCTTTTAGAGTACCTTTCTACTTACCATTATCTCTCTTTCTATTTCTGGTTTTTTCTTTTTTCTTTTCTCGCTTCACTCTCAGAGTTCCTTATTTTCATTATACTTTTTGTTTTACATTTTTTTTCTCTTTAATTTCTTGTCCCTTTTTTATTCAACCATAAGATGAGAATGAAATGGCAGTTGTGGACAATTATTTCATAGTGAAATTTTATTCGCGTCGCTTTTTCAGTGATATTTTTAATATAAAATAATGGAAATTTCGAGAGACGATATTTAATAGTTGCACTTAAAGAAAAAAATCTGTGGTGTGAAAAATTTGTCAGTTGTAAACCATCCTATCTTATGCTATTACCTCAAATTATTTTAATAAAAATCTTCGTCTTTGGCTAAAGAATACGTGGAAGATTTTATGTTGGAAATTTTAGTGTTCAAGTGATATCACCACCTCAGTTGCTTTCAACCCACAAAACTAAAATATCGCGAGTTGAATTTCAATTATCTATTTTGGGGATGAAATTAGATGATATTAAAGTTTGACAGAATTTGAATAAATGAACGATTTTCTAGGAATAAAAATTTTCAAATGCAAATACGTATTTACACACAATTTTGTGTCATGGTAACCTATTGTACAATGAAGAAAAAGATTCATTCGCATATTGTTATAAATGCGAAAACAATGCCATTCCTTGACGTCTGTAGAACAAAATTATAAGTCCGTTTTTGAAATACAAAACCTCACGAAAACAAATATTGTCAATATCACGTACGCGAATATGCTGCATGGGATGGGGTAGCTTAAAAAATATATTTGGTAAACATGAAAAGGAAAATATTTCATAAAAACTTTGTTCCTTAAATTTTAAAACGATAATCAAGATAATACGGCTATTGCCAAATTTACCACAAAATTTTAACTTATGAACTAACTTATGATGTTAATAAATTAAAAAAAACATTCATTATATAAATCAAAATATAATCAACGCTCTTTTTTTATTTCAGGGCTCACACGACCCCCTATGTACCCTTTCTCAGCTGGACAATACCCATATCCGATGCTCAGTCCAGAAATGTCACAGGTGGCGAGTTGGTAAGTAAAAATTTCATTTTATTTTTTTATATACTCACATTCTGTTTGTAATCAATACAATTTGTTTTCCCACCAAAATTTTAAAGAATAATAAGTTTGATTTTGGCGATGATGATTATTCTACCATAAAAACGGGCGTGTCTTTTGTAATTTTTTTCTTATTTATTGTGTTTACCCTTTTTCAACGGTAGATAATTAATTTTACATTCATTCCATTCGCCTGATTTGGCCATGTGTAATTTCTGGTTATTCTTTAACCTAAAAAAACAATTTGATAGAGCAGTTGATCAATGTTTTGAAAGCATTCCAATGACTAGTTTCAAGCTGAAATTTGCGGGTACTTCGGTTTCAAAAGTGAATTTATGTAGATAGACTTTGAACATAAATAAAATCTTTTCCCTAAAAAGACTCTTCATGTATCGTCACTTTCCTATTCATATGAAAATAATTCATAAGCAAACCAACATTGTTATATGAGTGTAAGAAAACGTATTATTGTTTTAAAAAAATGAGAATTGATATAATCAAAATTCGATTAAAACAATGAGTGAACCATTCTTTTTAGTCAAAAAGTTTCAACTTCAAAATCGGGATCAACTAATTACCAATGAAATTAGACTGAATTTAAAATTTTCGAACTTCACCATCCTGTAGACGCAATTCAACTAGACAATACGGCGGTCTAGTAATGTCACAGGTGGTAAATTGTTAGCCCGTCTTTTCATTTGTTCCCTTTAATCAGGAAATCTCGTATCGCCCGTCTCTATTTCCCGTGTTTGCTCCTTTTTTCGTAATCGGCTTTGTCGTACACTCTTTAATTGCGAGCAAATGGGATTTGGTCCAGCCACAAAGAGTCCACTATTCCATGAAAAAATCTCTCGGGAAAGGGGTGTTATCGCGCTCTTGAAAAAGTGTGTGGATTCGTGATGAAGTTTTGATTCGGAAAAAAAGCTTTAGGGGACGAAAAATTTCGAGACGTCTATTTACTGCTAAGAAAAAGTCACGAAAAATAATAAATTGTATTCTCGGTAGAATCGAGGTGTATTGGAACTAAATACAAGGTGCAATCAAAATTATACATGAGTTCAGTACCTCTTTCGATATGTTTGTAATCACTGCCTCTTCTCTTTCCATAATATATTATTGTTATTTTTGACTTCCCATGTAAACTTTTTTTTATATTTTAGGCACACTCCCAGTATGTATTCCTTATCGCCAGGTGCGGGATTCCGAAGTCCTTACCCCAGCACGTTACCCATCTCTACGAGCAGTTTGCCCAGCGATTTCTACAGATTCTCGCCAACCGGGTTGATACAACCACATCCCGGTTTATCACCCCACCCGCCTCATTTAACGTCACACCCCGCAATCGTTACCCCTGGACCCAAACAGGAACTACCTGATCTTAATCACAGGTAAGAATTGATGTAAATTATAATATTAATGTTTTTGTAGTTTACAGTATATACAACATAGGTGTTTACTTTATGAAATTCTGTAAGAATACCTGTAAGTGCAATCAAATTAATTAATTGTACAAAATTGGGTAAAATAGGTGGAATTTGTGGCTTAATTATGACTTCTATGTAATGGTGTTTGAAAATTTTCTGTTTATGTGACATTTTAGTGAGACATGACGTCATCGAGTATTATTTTAAATGTATTTCCCCATATTTGTAAATTTTTTGAGTAGAAGTAGAATTTATTGTTTTAGTAAGTCTCTGACTTAGAAATTATGATTTGACAACATCAAATTCAATGGTAAGGTAATGGTAACAATAATAGAAAATTTATTTACAATAGTTGTTCAAAGTGAAAACTGTCGGTTGGATGGCAGTATCCTAATCTGTCAAAAAATTATCTTAGCGAATCATTTTAGTTGTTACATAGGTTTTGATTCAATCTTCTACTTCATCTACTAAAAAATACAGTTCAGGTATTGTCTAACCCTAGCAGCATAATGCTGTAGATCACTATCCTACTGAAATCAATTGTTTTCTGATAACTGTAAATGATCAATTCGATAGGAAAGCAAACGAATTAATTCTGGTAGTATCTGATCTCGTAAAAGTTGTAAATATATATATCACTATTTGATGTGTCTCTCATAAAAAAGGTTCCAATTATTATTCCTCTATCTATTCCACACCAACATACAGATTTTATGGAAGTTATGTACAAACTTCGTCGAATGTCGATTTGCAAAGTTCATTATCTTCATTTGGGACTGTTTTTCGTTCCACTCCAGTTTCGTGAAATTTCCTCGAACTTCGAAACACTGTAGGCTTGGAAATATGAAAGATTCTGTCAGTATATACATTATTCGTTCACGTTTAGTTAATTCCGATATGATTAATATTGTATTAATCTCGAAAAAAACAGATGAAACAAAATAGATAAACTTAATTGTGTTATTCAAATAAACGATTGACAAATTCGAAATAAATGTGATTCAACACAAACATCAAAATTGAAAAAAAATTGTTCGGCATACTGCGATAATTACTTGGATATGGTACTAATAATTGAATTTGATTTTATTGAACCCACTAAACTTGGTATCATTAAACTCAGCAAAATTATATCATGCATTTAAATAAATTATCCGTTGACAATAAGTAAATTTTTGATAAAACTAATGATTAAGTCACAAATTTGACGCTCCACCTATTTTGCCCGGCACTGTATAATAAAAAAATCAGAGCTAAATTGTGTAAAAGAAATGTAGAAGGAATTAATTACACCATAAACTTATTCGTGCTAAATTAGCTAAAATATATAAAAAAAGAGATAATGTAAAAACTTTTAAAAAACCTGGATGGGGTAATTGAAACTAAAAAACCACATGAAAAAGAAATTGAGAATAGTTTACAGAAGAAGCACTTTTTTCTTAGACTCTCCTTAAATGTAAAATTAAACTTTTCTTATTATTCGATAATTTGCCTGTTCCATTTTCTGTTTCGTTGCCCATACATCGTCTAACGATTATACAATTACGATCGCACCATTTTCTTGTGAAACACCCTTTGTTACTTACTGTAATTTGGAAAATGCCAATTTCGCTTTGCTTTCTAATTTCCTTTGGTTGCCACCGAAAATAAAAAAAAAACAAATCCAATAATTCGTACACACGCGTACGAAATAAAAAAGGCATCGGCATCGCAGCAAGCAATCGTAGCCGCTCGTAGTGGTGGCACTAATTGCCGCCTGGCGGTAATCCTAGTCGGGGGCGGCCATGCGAAAAATGAGATCCAAGATTGGTTATCGGCGTTGCGGCCATTGGTCAGCTCGTTGCTTGGCAACCACATCTCGTTTCGTCGTTATTTCGTAGGTATAACACCGTTGCCGCAACGGTCGCCGTGTTGATAGTTAAACGTTTCGTACAACGGAGACGGCACGGATGCTAGTGATTTTGTATTTGCGCTCAATTTTATTATTCACTTCACTATATGACACTTCACTGTCAGTCATATATATCTTATGTATAGTGGTAATAAAGTACTAGTGACATTTTTAATCAATTATTTATTAAATAATTGATTATTTATAGAGCTACTGTATATTAGTAATCGAGCGGTCATCGTTTAAGCAGACGAGTTTATCATTATTACCATTACCGCAAGTTTTATACTATACTTGATTATATTTAATTCCCTACATATATATTGCTGCCAACCTACCATATGTTGTATTTTTGGAATTCAAGAGACTTGCACTGAAACAAAATGATAATCCTAAAAAGATTTCTTCAAAATTTTCTGTAAAGTTAACAAAGCGCCAAAAAACAAATTAAAATTGTATTTTGATTTCTTAACATTAATAAATATTTTGAATATTCATAAGACTCCAAGTCTATTTTGAAACCCGAATTTAAAACAATTAACGACTGAAGAGAGAATGACTATCTCATTAGTAATTCAAATTTTCTGAATACGGATCTGTTTCCATTCCGTACTTCGTTTTTGTTTGGTTTTCATTTGCTTCGTATTTGTTCAGATCAGAGTGTTGATTGTATGTGAATGTTTTCTATGTTTTTATTTCTCTCTTTCAAATACCTACGGGTATCCAAATTTCTTTCTCACACCGTATTGAGAACCAATAATTTCAAAACAAATCTAACGGAGTTCGTTTCCAATAATATCAATAACCGTTGAAATGTGATTTTTTTTTTATTTTCTTTCATACTAAACTGAAGCAAAATCCCCTATTTCCAAATGTTTTTTAAATTTTTTTAATGTATCCTCCTGTTTATTATGTTGCGATATTTCTGACTGCGCTCCCTAAAGCGACCGGAATAAGTTGATCTGGCATCAAATTTGCATTAAGAGAAAAAAATGCAATGTCGAAATTACAAAAGGGATTTGGAAAAGGGCTTCTGTAAGTGTTCAAATTGATGCTCATCTTGAGTGCAGTGCAGATACGGCAACGTTTCTCAACAGAGGCATGTCAAGCTGTCCCAAAAACTTTCAAATTCTTCTTCAATTACAGTTCAGGAAGGGTACATGGTCCTCTTATCTGTCTGTCCTTGAGAAGGCCCCACAGGAAGACACAGGGTGTCAGGTCACATGACTGTGCGGGCCACTCACGAATCATCTTCTGTTTATACATTCTCAAAAATGAACATTAAGGTACTTCCTCACATGAACCTCCATCCTACGTAACATGACGGATATTCGCGAGTGTTGAATCGTCGTCCATTTGTCCACGTAAATCTTCGAGCATTTCCAGATAACCATTATTCACAATTATAAAGAGTAATACGTTTCCATATTATATTTCAAATAAAAGAAAACAATAACAAATAACATTAATTTTTAGTACAATCTTCTGATTGACACAATTTTCTGTAACCAATTCACGTTTGTTTCCGGTTGACGCCACTGAATCAGCTTCTGCACACTTCTCTAATACATTTTCTATTTTTTTTTGTTCACTTCCGCCTGCTTCTCTGAAAATCAGTAATGAGTCCTTTTGATGTAGAAAATTCACGTTAACCAGCGCGTTTATAACTTTTTTTCGTTTTTACTATATCAACGTGGGTTAGGGCCGACAGAAGCTATTACTGCGATGCTTATACATTGAAAAATTGCTGTGGTTACTTTTCCAATGATTTTATTGAATTCATCCAACTATTTTCCGATATAGGTCAAGTTTTTAAACTTATTATTCTGCTGTTTATATCCCAGGATGGAATGGAACTTTAAATCAGTATTGTTGACATTCATCTTCATCTTCACATAATTGTATGCTGTTTAGTAGCATTCTTTTTCTGTGTAGCGTTCCTTTTTGAAATTGAACTATCTCCGAGACAAACTTTTTACCATACTTTGATTGCAAATTCCCTACCAATAATTATGATTAGATCGAGCCACCAATAAAGAAAATAATCTATTAGATTCCTAGCGATGTTTTCAGGAGTTTTACTTTTCATTGGACATAGTACACAACTGATCAATTAGATCTACTTGTAATCGTAAATTCGTTTTTTTTATTTAACATGGGCTTAAAGATTCGTTTTTTAAATATCTGTTTTTCGGTTAACAAATTTCACACGATTTTGTAACAATGTAACCTCCACAATTTCCTTAACTCAAACTAGTTTTGAATATTATTTATAACATTGCCATATATTTATTCATTTTGCGACTTCTCATTATATTAGTTTCATGTAACTTTCACAAAGTAATTTTAAAGAAATATGCAACAATCTTAAAGGTATGCGCATACGTGACAATCCCTAATATTCACGAATGCATAGTTGTATTGTTTGCAAATGGCAGATATCAATTCAAATGAGACGATTTCACTCGTACCAATTATATTTTTATAAGGACAAAATATAGGCTGGGAAATTACCTTAGAAACTCCTACATAATGTACAAGTGTTGTACATGTTGTAGTAACGAGGTTAATATATTAGATCCGTTAAATAAATATAGACCGGAAAATGATAGAAATTACAAAACAATATTTTCTATAATGTGTAGATTGAAGTAATGAAAATAGTTTGAACCTTTCCACTGTGTAATTGATAAATTTTATTACTGAAAAAATTGATTACATGTTGACACCTTAACTGAACACACTCCTGCACACGTCTAAGCATCTTCAAGAAAAGGTGGTCGATGTACGCTGACATCCCGTTCCTAGTAACTTTAGTTTCGAGGACCAACTTGAGGACGTGTTTTTTCTTGCTTAAAAAGGATATTTTGAGTCATTAAAGTGATTCGTAGTTACGATGTTATTTGTAAATAAAACAATAAGTTCTTTATTTTTCTTGTGAAACAAAATCGGCGAATCCTCATCATGGCTCTGGTGACATAATTGAGGTAACCTTTTCTTTTGATTATCCGAAAAAAAGTCCAACGGTATCTTTTCTCATCATGGCGGCCAAATGACATCACCAAGTCTCACACCGATGCAAAATATTTGTTTGGGCTGTTAAACATTAAATTCGTCTAAAATTCTACAGAACTCCTGTGAACAACGGTTCATAGAGGTAGCTTGATGATTCTCAATTTTGCTAAAGACATTGACTAATATATACAAAACTTGTTATTCTTAATCGCCTTCATAAACAGATGAAATCTCTGCATTCGGTGCTCTTCAAACAAACTTACCCATTCTGGAACAAAGTATTGGATTCGAACATTTGCTTTTCGCTCTGTATTTAAGAAGCAACAGTTTGAAGACATACTATTGAGACACTTGTTCATAATTTCCTGGACCTCTTTACCGCGATCGGTAGAAGATATGTTTAATCACAGCTGAGGCGTGAATCTGTAATCTCATCGTTCTTATTTTCTAGCAAAAAATATTTACTGTTGAGAAATTAGAAACCATCAGAAACATCTCTCAACAAATTACTGTGGCTCATTAGCAGCCCTATTGAACCGAAAAAATAACTCAATGCAATAGTTTTCCTTTTTATTTTATATCTGAGTGTTTATTTTCAATATACTATACGTTTCAGTACCCAACTGAGACGAACCTGTAATCTGTTCAAATGTATATACATGAAATTAAGAATTATTAACTCTCAACGTTAAAGTATTCTACACTGATACTTTTTTTGATATATAGAAGACTGATATCTGATAGACACTTTTTCGATTAGTGCTTCCTTTCCACGCAATTTTCCAAAACACGTTTTTCGATAATTTTTACCTTTCCAAGCTTTTATACTAATTAAAGATTTCTTACAGACTTTTTAATCAAATGCAACTTTTATAATCACTTTTACTGATATGTGAAACTTTTTGAAACCATTTTTTGAGTATTAGACTCGCTAGAAACTTTCCTAGAGAATTTTGTTTGATAAACGCATTTTTTTGTCAATTTTTTCATAATTGGTACCTCTGCACAGACTTTTTTGAATAACTGTAATTTTTCCAAGACATTTTTTAGTAAAGTAAGCTTTACACTTTATACATATAATTTTCATTATTACAAGAACGGGCAGCCATTTACTAAAACGTTGAATAGTTTTTCTTTGTTCTGTAAGACATCCAAAATCCCACTTATAATAATAACTGTTTTATTATTTCTTTCTATGTAAACTAGACACTAACGTATTTATATAATTGATAGAGTTTCATCCCTTTCATTCCAAAGAAAATATTGAACATAACCCCTTAAATATATGAGTGAAGTTCGTATTTCAACTGTAAATACAACGCTCATCCCATCTACATTCGAAAAGTGGAAATTCGAATCCCGGTAACGTAGTTTGCTGTTCTCTGTGTTTCCCTTTTTCGTTTATCTTTTTTCAACCCTTATAATTCTACTACCTTCCGAATGGGGTCGAATATCTCAACGTAAAAAGTACAAAAAATGTAGAGTACGAGTTATGTGGATCAATAAATTGTATACCAAATACTACTAGTTTGCAAATATATATTTAAATCAGTATTTTCGTCTATAAATATTATAGCTGATAGGTGATTCTATAAAAAATTTTTCACAGTGATGAATCATTTTGAAATTAATTGGATAATGTTAATTGATGATGACTATTTAGTAGTATTTAACCATAGCAAAATAAATGATTGGTCCATATTTAACAAAATCAAGTTTATGATGAATAAAGGAATCCGAAACGTCAAATCGATACATGTAAATGAATTGATATTGTTCATAAAAAATGGCACAAAGTCATCAGTCTCATTAACATAGATAAAATATTTGAATATTTATTGTTCTGGAAATATCTCAATTCAACCGTTTCTTTATCTCTTACCCTTCTCAATATCCCAACGATACATCTGTAGACGAGGTGGTGAACCTGAACAGAATCATAGCAGGAATTTATGAAATTATTATATTTTCATAGGTCCGACGTTTTAAAGTGTCATCCCCAGAAAATCTATTACATACATACCAACCTAATATATGCGCGTAAAAGAATTATTAAAAACGGACTGAACAGAGACATAAAGTTTCAAAGTCCTGCTATTGGGTAGCAATAATCGTAATCCAACGTTGAATTCATGATTCAAACCATTTCCAAAAGTTTTCTTTCGGATTGATTTAATTCTTCTCTATCACATGGTGCTGAATCTGGTGAGTAAAGCAGACTAAATATTTGGTCCACTTTTTTTTATGATTTGAGATCGGTTTTTTGTAAAAAACCCGCTATGTGATCCCTTTGACCAAATGCACTCAAATGACGTGAATCAACATCGACGTCAATAGACATCATAAGACATCGATCAACATCAAATGACAATAGACGTCAATTGACTTCAATGGACGTCAAATTCATGTCATTGGAGGTCATTTTCCATTTAATTAACCAATTATTATGAGAATTGTCAAGAAATAATTATTGAATAAATGTAATTATTATATTATATACGCGCATGAAAAAATACATAAGAACCACTTAGTCTTTTCATTTTCTATAAAAAATAACCGTCGACTTTTCCAATAAAGAAGCTCGACGTGTCTCGGAGATCATTTGGGATTTTTAAAGTTATTCAGTTGGCGAAAATAACGAGCTCATAAATTAGGTTGAGTTTAATTGGAACAGAAAGAAAGAAATTGAAAAATGGACGTTGCTATTGCAGTCACAAAGTCGTAAGGAGAAAATCCGCCATATATTGATTTATTAACTATTTGATTCATTTCACAAATTTCGAGAGCAATTCCTCAAGTAATTAGTTTAAATAATGTACCAAAATTTATCTTCTCAAATGAAGTAAAAAATTATATATCCATTTATTTAAAAATAAATACTCTATTAGATGAAAAAATGTAGGCAACTCATTTTGAACTGATGATCTTGATTATTGAACATATCATCATTGGGTTTCCACGATGCTCGGTGAAGCCTTATACAACCAATAGCACTTTGTGTCTATCTAGATGTACATCCACTAATTAGGCTACTATGCACCACATCTTAATCCAATATTTATCTATATATGAAACTATTTATGTCTCTTTTGTACATGTACTTCCAAACAGGCTCCCCATTCAATTCTAAAACGTTTCAGGACTTTAAAAGATGCAGTCGTCTATAATAAGTCAATAAATTTTACAGAAAATCACCAACAGTACAAAAAGTAGTAACAATATATAATTGAACAAATCAAAATTTCAACATCTATTTGGTAATGATGTCCATATGCTTTTTTGCACCTATTATTTCCATTATTTCCCTACGCGGTATAAGGAAAAGGAAACACGGATAGCGCGTATGAAACTAACTAAAAATCATCACAATATAGCATTCCAGGGAAAACTCTTTCCTATATCAGGAAAAATCCTAAAATATAATTTATAGCCCATGGAAATGTTCCTATTCCATCCAGTAATCAACCTAATATTCTATCTCTGTCTCTCTATCCATATGCTCCTATCAAAAACTTGCTGATGTTTTTGAATTACCTGCTGGTTTTGTGAGCACTTTACACTACTAAATTCTCGTTTCAACGACCGAAACCCGTGCGACCCAATGAAGGTTTGCTTCAATGACAATTCTTACTTTTCGAATGCGACCTTGTATATTTTAGAGAACAATATTTGCTAATTAACAACAATAGATACCATCTACTTACGCATTTAAACCTATGTAATCTCATCACTCTTTTTCCTGTTCTTCTTGCTTTATTTTAATGATTTTTCAGGCGCCGGATTGGTACTTCGCGTCTTCCTTCCTCTATATGAGAAATCCATCTTCTAGGTCTTTATCTTTGCTTTCTCTTTTATCTATTCACCTCCATTATTTTTTGTTGACTTTTACACTTTTGGTGGGATATAACTGTTTCTTTTATTAATTATTGATGTTTTTTCAAATATTCCTTTCAGTTGATTCAATTTCAATTCCAATTCCCTGAATAATCCAATTATTGTTGTGTTATTGTGAGGAATCAAGAATTAGTCCATTTTTTTCATCTTTTGTGATGATTACCTTCAATATATACCCCTTCTCTACCCCCGCAGTGCTCTATACGAATTTTCATTTTTCAAAAATTCTTCTTCTATAGAATGGAATCAGATTACCCATTTTTTGATAATTACTGATCGATTTTTAACATACCAGAACGAACCGCGCGGAAATAATCTTAAACGTCTTCTCGGCCATCATTTCATCAAATCATCATAAATACGTATGCGGGATAATATATAACTACTATATACCAATATAGCTTTTATTGTGTTTTCTCTAATGTCACGTCTAATTTCACAACGATGAGACTCGGCTACACTGATTTGTTTACTATAGCGAGGAGTACTGCATTCGTAGCAGAAGATTTCACGGTTGCTGGCGTTTAAAGCATGAGGAATTCTTATTAGATTTTTAAGCTTGATACTGCCTCCTCGTTTGACTCTTTTTTTCATTAAAAATTTGTGAGTTATTTTTCTTCTAGTAGTTAAACTGATGTATGATGACATTTTTTTGGTATGAGCATGACGTTAAATAATCAAGAAATTGAATTTTCACTTTTATGAACCTACAAAAAGGGAATTCAATACAAAATTTCGATTTTTTAGTTCGAAAAATTGCGAAAAACATAGAGCGTCGAGACGCCCCGGCAGATGAATCGCGGGATCAATCCATCAAAATGTAACGACGCGACAGTTAACGAGCATACCTATATCCGTCTCATTCTAACAAGTAACAACACTATCGGGCCTATTGGACATTTCGAACGCTCTCCGTCGCTGTGTTTGTTAAAATATTTTCGTGAGATTTTCCACGAACATCGTCATATATTTGACCTGTGATATCCTTTCCCGGGATCAGAAGACGGTGCTAGTCAGTCGATTTTCGTGTTTTCCGGGATGAAATACCCACGTGCAAGTCCGCAATTTTGATTCGTACCCAAACAAAGGACGACTCTCTACAGCCATTCATATTGATTTTCTGTGATAAAGTGCTACATAAAAACTTGTTGATATTCCCTTTCGCACTGTTTCTTATATTGTAATATTCCAGTTATTCGCGGTGTTGTTTTATAATAGTTAAAACCAGAAATGATTGCAATTAAGAGTGAGTGGTTATGAAAACATCTAGTGCTTCAATTTTTTGATATCCGGTCCATTTATTATGGAAATTTCGGACGAACCATTGAATCTTACACTGAAAAAAATGCCGATCGCGATCGTAGCACCTTTTTCCGTTATCGAAACGAACAATAAATTTATCAATAACAACGAAATTAATTTACCCGATTTAAATAAATGTGAAGATTTGCCTGAGGATTTGTCTTTGAAAAAAAATAACGAAGAGTGTTTAGATTTAACAAAGAATAATAATCATACGGAACAGCTGAGAAAGTATCTCTGTAAGAATGAAGGGACTAGAAATTCTTATGAAAAAAACACGTTCAACGATTATTATAATAATAAATTATCTCACCGAGACAATCCTCAAGATATTTATAATAATTTGGACAATAATTTTCTATCGATGTGGTATATTAATTCGTTTTTGAATCAACAAAATCCTTATTTTAGTACCCCGCGACCGTATCAACCGAAACCTAATACTGATCCTAATTCAAACAAAATTTTAAACAATCTTTTAGATAAAAAAACTGATTCATCATATAAATTTCCATCTAGTTTCGATGCATTGATTAAAAACGAAATGCAAAGTGATAGTGATGGTAAAAACATAAATAGAAGGTAAGATTGATCAGTATTTTTCTAAAATAATTCAAAAGAAACGTGAAAATATGAGAAAAACATGCATGCTTTATATTCTGATATAAAACTGATATAAAAAAACTATTTATAAACTGATAGATATTTAATTCTTTTTCACAAGTAAAAGTCTATTACGTTTAGCGAATATATCGTTTTCAATATATGTTAGTTCCTAATTTTGGATACACTCATATATCGCTAGGGACCAAATTTGTCTGAGCTATTGCACCTTGCAATGATGCATCTGGGTCTAGGATGGTTATCCCACACTTTTGTGAAATTTCCTCAAGCCTCTTTTATTGCCTCAGTAATTTTGGAACTAAATTGACATACTTTGCTCCTTTGCTAATTTAATTAATTGTAATAGCTTTCTCTTTCATATTTTCTTCAATTCCTTCTTCCTTATCTTCTTCTATTCTGTGGTTGATACAACAATGCTTTCTTCGGCCATCACCATCCCCATCATATGTCCGTACCAGAGCAGTTGCTTTGTCTGTATTCTCTCTGAAACCGTGTATACTCGACCTGTTCTTTGCCGTATATCTTCATTCCGTATATGCTCTGGATTTTCTGCACGATATAGAGTCCATTTCCGCAGCCAGCACTCATATCCATACGTTAAAACAAGTTCCATTATGACTTTGTATATTGTCATTTTTGTTTTTAGGTTAATTTTTCTGACCACAACAATGGGTTCAAAATTTTTGTAGCTTTTTTCTCTTGTTGCACTCTATTTCTTATATCGTCTTTTGCAAATAAATATTCAAATTACAGCTTCCGAATCACAAAATATCATTAGTATGACCTCTTTTGCTGAAGGTTGTATCTTGAATTATTTCAACGGTGGTGAACCTCGATCTTTCCACTCCTTACTCTGAATTTTGGTGTTTACATCATTACTTATCCATCTATCCATTGTGCATTTTTTCCATGTTGAGGTTGGTAGTGATTATAATATGAACCACATGCTATGAAAGACCACTATCTTGATTAATTTATCTAATAGATCATCACACGATATCATGTACTTTTTTTTCAAGTGTAGCAGCGATTGCATGTTCATCTATCATCTATCATCTATCACATTTATATTCAAGATAACGCCCTTTCACTCAACCCTTTTAAACGCAAGTATTTGAGCACTACACGTTGCTCGACATCCTTTCTGATATTGAGATGTGGCTTTCTCGAAATCGGACTGTTATTGTAGTCATGCTTCAGAAGTTTCAAACTTGTCACTATTTATCTGGATTCTATACATAATAGGTTAGAATGTGAGTTGATGATAAATAATTGTTTTGATGAATAAATAGGTCAAAGATCGTATACATGTTATTTTATAAACTTTGTTTTTAAAAATTTTTATTACAATTTAGAATCATAAAAATTGAAACCGTCAGAACAATAAAGAATAAACTCAATATTAAATGTGTACATATTAGTTGAGAAATGAACTTCAACGTTCGCAACGATTCCGGAAACCAGAGAGTCGTTACGCATTTTCAGTACAAGGTACTTTTTCATTCAAAATATCTAAACTGAACTACTAACTGGGTCAAATTGAAATCGTTGAACAAAGAGACGTTCAGGAAAAGAAGAAAATTTATTTGTAGTTACTCAATACCATTTGATATGTTTAAATTTCCGTATGTACGAGGATGACCTGAAAACTCTCTGATCCAAACATAAAGATATCACAATTTTACAACTAAAGTATATGTTCATAACTTTGTGAAAATATACTCATTGGAATTATGTTTTTGAAAGACAATACGCCCTCCAAAATCAAAGATAAAAGAACGATGTTATAGTATTCAGCTTCTGTATTGTAAAATTCATTTTATAACTTTTAACATGACACCTCTCTTTGGAAAACAAAATACGACGCTTCTCTTATTTAATTCGATAATAACTTCGTTCTCGGATCAATTTAGAATCATTTGGTAACACGAATCCCATTCACACGTATATGGATGGCGATAGAAAAGGAGGGAAAAGAAGAAGAGACAGACCGAAAAGAAATGAATAAAAGAAGTCACATCATATTTAAAAACAGTGGAAATGATTGAGTTGAAGGAAAAAACAAGAGGACATAGTTGGATGAAGAGGTTTAGTAAAGAAAGTAGAATATACGCAAAAAGAGGGAATCAGAAAAAGGAGGGGCAGGCCGAAAATAAACGAGTTGAAGAGGTCTTTTCAGATTTGGGAAAAAGTGGAAATGACTAAGTGGAGAGAAAAACTAGAGGACATGCGAAATGAATACACCTGAATTTGAAATAGATATTTTCTAAATTTGTTTTTCAAAGTCTTCTAAAATCTGTCCTTCGTCTATAGTGAACTAATTTCTAGTGTTACTTCCTTTATTGTGTCTTCATCTTCTTATTCTGTGTACTTTTGTATTTCTTACTATTTTCTTGTCGTTTCCGCTATCCTCATTGGTTTGAAAAGTTTTATACTATGGTATCTTTTTTGTGCTGACACCTTGTATTTGTGCATACATTATTTTAATAATATCAAGAAATACTTAATTTTCAACTATCTACTGTAAATCCTGCTTCGAAACTGTACCTACTGATTAAGTAATTGGCTAACTCCCACTCTGTAAACGGAAAACAAAACGGGATGCCAGTAAAATCACTGTGAACCTTTTCAAAGGCGGCCTTGGCGGCATATGCTTGCGGTATCCCTCTTTGATCGAACTCTCAAAGAGCATGCGCCTTAGTTGGATGTTCTTCTCGATCCATAACAGCAAATACACATTCAGTCTTTTGTGAAACAATGCTGTAGTGGAGTTTGATATTTTATGTTGGAAACGAAATAAAACAGGTAATTTTTTCTTTATTAATTAGATATATTCGCGGCGTACAATATATAATATACAAGATGTGTGATTCCCAAAATTTGTTTTGAAAAATTTTCAACCAAATCCCTTGCAGGAAAAATTTAAATGGGTAGGAAATAGGACAGTGCCTTACGTTATGTTCTGGAACATGATCTTTGTAAGGAAATCTGTTCATAAAAAAAATGTATCTCAACGAATGACAGGTATGTAATCTACGAATGACAAGTAAGTAATCTACGAATGACAGGTATATAACCTACGAATGACAGGTATGTAATTTACGATTAACAAGTTTGTAATATGTACGAATGACAGTTATGTAATCTATGATTGACAAGTATGTAATCTGCGAATGACAAGTTCGTAATCTACTTATAATAAATAAAATATATAAACGAAAAAGTTGTTTTATTTTAGTTTAGTAGCATTGCCATTATAACATGATGTTTTTCAAATAAGATATGTTTTCAGCTCAAACAGCCTCAGAATTTTGTTGCTGGTAAAATGGAATTGAAGCCATTCGATTGAATCTTATTCAATTTAAAACAAATATACTACTTACTTGATAATTAATGTAGAAACCTTATAAATATATATATTTTTATCAATATTGCGTTTATTTTTATTTAATTATGGTAGACGTATTTAGTTAAATTGAAATCTAATGGGTACTGACGCTAAATTTGATGGTTGTAGGTCACAAGTCGATCATAAAAATAATATAGATGGTAAGAATAATCAGGACAGTAATGAAAAGAAGAAGCCTCATATAAAGAAACCCCTCAACGCCTTCATGTTATATATGAAGGAAATGAGAGCCAAAGTTGTAGCAGAATGTACATTAAAAGAAAGCGCTGCGATTAATCAGATATTAGGAAGACGGGTAAGAATTTTTTATTACTTGTCTTCGACCTACTATTTGAGTGAATGATACTTCTATAACCAGATTTCTCTACCTATAATTAATTTATTTTTAGAGCTTTTTTTGTTATATCACTTAATTACTTACTTTATTTCTTATTAGCAATTATTCTCTTCTATTTCTTTTCATGCAAAGGGGTGAGTATTTTATTTGAAAAGCTACGAAAAATTAACATTCGTAATGAATGTGGAAACTAGTTGGAAATCTGGTTAAAGAAGTGTGCGTGAATCTAATTCCATTAATCAAATCTGTAAGTATGATTCCGAAAGTACCTAAATACCTATCTTGTTATAAAATTAATGTTTTTACATTAAATAATAATTAAAATCGAAACATTTGGGTTTTACGATATGCACCAAAGTAAAATATTGTTTTTTGTGTCCGGTAGTACCGGCAGTCTATACGAGCTCTATAAAAACTATTCTTATATTAGTTCTCTCATGGTTTCTCGGATAATATGAAGGCTCCCAACATCTTTGTTTTGACATAATATAAAATAAAAATGAGCCTCTTTCAGTGTTGAGGATATGCTCATATGCCTAGATAAGCCGTTTCTTATTCATCGTTACTGTCAACAGTGGTTCACTTAGAAACTGGTATTCAAAATTCCCGTACTATGTTAATTTAAGCCTTCCACTTTTTTTCTTATTTGCAAACTGATATTTAGAATCTTTTCATTCAGTCGAGGGTAGTCCAAATTTATTTTAGTTTTAGTATCGTCAGACTTAGAAACGCTAATTTTTTCTGGTTATAACTGCAGAAGAAGGGTTTTAATATCAGTTTATCATCTTGGAGAACCATGCTGAGACAAAATATTTTGTTTTGGTTTAACATTCTTCTCATATTACATTTCTACTATTAACAGTGAAGTAATACTTTCAATTGGTAATTATTTCATTAAATCACGAAATAACTATTTAAAACAACGTGACGTATTCCAAAAAAATGTGTCTATCCCTATAGATTTGGCAAATTACTGTATGATATTCAAACACGTTCGTATTTTGATCTATCTGGGCTCGTATATATTAAAACGTTTCTGAAAATGTAATACAAGGAAAACGTATCCAAAGTTTCTCCTTTTCTTTGTGAATTTTTCCGAGTGCGTTTCATAAAATCACAAATTCCACTTGAATATTTTATTGTCCTACATATCAAATGATATAACATTTTGTTGACCATCAATATACTATGTGTTTCTAGATAAAACGAGATAAGTTCCGTCAAAATACAAATTTCTGGCTGAAATAAGCTGGTGGAACTAATTCTAATTTCTGAAAATGATAGTGAAACATTACTTCCAGATTTGATTATTATCGTTTGTATTAATGTGCGAGTGTGTTGGTAACATGTGTGCGTTAAATCGAATGAATATGTTAGTGGCACTCGCTGAGCCGAGAAGAACAAGCCAAGTATTATGAAAAGGCGCGCCAGGAGCGCCAATTACACATGCAGCTGTACCCGGGCTGGAGCGCTAGAGACAATTACGGTTACGGCACCAAGAAGAAGAAGCGAAAGAAAGAGCGAACACCTATCGAGTCGGGAGGTAGTTATCAAACGCGCAACCTACTTTGTAGAATGCCCATCCAAATTTTTTTGACAGTCTAGTATACGGAAAAGTGAAAGAATCGTACTCAACGCTCAATATCTTCAGCTCTAAAAAATTATTATTTATATATTAACTGGGTGATTGAGGACGATTCTTTTTTGATTTCCGTATACCTGACTAACATTTTTGAAGCTAGGGACTAACAAAACTGCACTCGACTACCATAAATACTAATAGGATTTGGTTTTTAAAAATATCAGAGAAACGATGTTTCGAATTTCCTTCTTTTGGTATTTTTATAACCGGTCTAGTCACAGTTTAACATTCGTTTGAGAACCTGAGGTGCTTTCTTGGTAATCAATGTGTCAAGTTGAAAAAAATGCCAATTTACGCAGGTACATGTCAGTTTAGATGATTAGATGTTTTCCCCCAACGATCTGTTCTCGAAGGAATTTAAAAATATTTATTATCTTTCAAGAACAGACTCTTTGTTGGCTGCCATTTATTGTTTACAAACGTAGAAGATATAATATAGCGGTCAAGACGTATAAAAAGACAATATACGAGTTCATTCATTTGTTTACAATTACAGATAACGATACTAACAATTTTATTTAATATAGAGAATAAAAAAATTGTTTTTGGAGGGATTTATATATATTAAATTTTATGTATGAGTATTGCAATCGGCAACATTAACAAAGTATTTTATTCCAATCATTTTGTCAATTTTTTTGTATTAATAAACAAATTTCATTAATTTTATCTGTCAGTAAATCCTTAGATATTGATTCCTATTAATCGTATTTAATTAATTTCTGTTTAACGTGCTCAAATTTTCACAAAATTCTACTAATACTAATTGAGAAAATCGTTTAAACCTGCTCAAACAATGAAATATTAACAAACATTGTAGAACAATTTTTAGAAGATTGGTAATTTAGAACTAATTAACAAATAGATTTTGCAACCTATCGAAGTTACTATGTATGAAAAAAACTACCGTGAATCATTTTTTATAACAAAATAAAAAGGTAACAAAACTTGAATCAATCTTCTTCAAAGAACTTCTTTTGGCTATAAATTCACTTTTTTGAAGTGAATTTTTAGTGGGTTTCACTTCGAAATGACTTTCATCTGCTCTGTGTTGGTTTTCTCGATACTCAAATTTTTCTGTTTATATAACACAGATTCTGAAACTTTGATACACCATTGTACCCCAAAATTAAAAATACAATCGAAACAATAAACTTCATTTGAAAAACGTGCTCCCAAGAGAGCAAATACCCTTTTTTTAAAGTCATGGCCACGGTATTTTTGAAATTCCAAAGGTGTAATCTTATTGATTATATAACGATAGCTTGTCGATATTATATGATATTATACTGATTTGTCGACAGTTTTTCATATCAAATTTATGAAAAATGCGGTCTTTTGTTGTAAATAAAAGTATCGTTCTTTCACAATTATGCTTTTATACACTCGTCCGTTACAGTTGCAGAAAAATTAGACGATCTGCTTTTAGTTCTATTGTCTCATCCGCCATAATCACCTGATCTAGTTCCCTCTGATCATTTGTTGTTCCCAAAGTTTGAGAAATGGCTTTTTGGAAAACGATTTCAAACAAATGAAGAAGCGATACAAGACTTATTGGGCGGAAAGATTTTTTGTAGTTGTAAACTCGCTGGACTAAATGTGTAAAGTTGAGTTGTAGAATAAAAGATCTTTAAACAACTGAGCTCAAAGTCCTCACCATCGAATAAAACAATACACATGACCTTGATATTCACTGGTTCTCTGTTGTCCCAAGACTTAAATACTTAGAGAGCTTTTTCGATACTTTTATAACTAGAAACAAAAAGTTTTGCGTTTCGAAATATCTCGCTGATATTTAAATTCATTGTTCGTGTGATAGACTGGCTTGGACAAATAGGTCCTGTATTGATACTAATAGATCCTAATTTTACATTCTCTTTTGACTTATTTTTTTATTACTAGTTTTTTAATTCCTCTACTATTATTGTTCCTTTGCCGGAGACCAAGGCATACACCGATTTTTTCATGAAAGAAGAGCTTCTTTCTATGTTATTTTTAGGATTCACTCATATGTCCGTCGTCTGTATATCCTATTTTTCGTATGTATGCTGGCTAGAGAATTCCGCTGTTACAAACATGACCAAATATTTATACAGCTTAAATCTTTTAGAGCTATACTCGTCCAGTTTTATGTTACACGCAACCCTATTACCTCTATGAAGTTTATTCCTCTTCTAAATACATATATTTTTTTTATACATATATTTTCTATTACATTTAGTTCATTGGCATTATCAAAGAAACAATAACATTGACACTATTGTTAAATTTCTTCAACTGTTTCATCTTTGCTATGGGACCAGAATGGTCATGCAACATTTGGTTTCAAAAGCTGGTTTATCGAATATAATAAAAATTTTCATTTTGTATCACAATTTTGTATTCTTTACATTAATTAATATTTCGGAGGTGTTTCTTATCTGCAATTTATTATAATTGAATTCGTTTATTGTTTTTCTTCTTGTCTAGACCAATATAATTATAAAAATTTTTAAGACCCGGTTGTATAGTTCATAATTAGCTTTAGAAAATGTTGACGCGCATATTTAACTTCAAATGATTTTTTTTTGTTTTGACTTTACAACAGGGTCTATACCTTTAAGTAACTTTGTGCCTTAGCTAGTCGTTTCAGTTTAACAACTACATTTAATTTTTGTTTTTAAAATTGTGTGTACCGAGAAGTTTTTGCCATTTAATATCATTGTTTTATCGCTCATCAAATAAGAAAATTGAAGTGGAAAAATTTTATCATTTTGTAGATCTTATTTTGGAACATCAAAACAATAAAATAAAAAATTCAAATCATTTTAGTACTAATATGAATTTGAATATTCATTGTAATAGTAACTCTGCACTTTCCTTTAGAATTTTCTTAATAAAACAACCTTATCTTCGTTGTTCAAGATTGAATTTCAGTTACTTTCATTACATAAATTTTATGATTTGTATACTGTCAACTACCTAAAATAATTCATTGTAAACTGGTTTCCAAATAAGTGTTTAAAAACCAATTCTTTTATAATATATTAAACTGATTATTACAAAACTTTTAATAAATTTGTGAGTGATAAAACAGTGCCCGTAGTAAATAATTGTGCCAAAGGTTCTAATTTACATTAATTAACTCTACTACTTCTAACAGTGCATGTAAACAATATGGCGTTCTTGACGGCAATACCTGGTTGTGCACTTCAGTCGAACTTCGTCAGATGTCGCTGCTGGCGTTACTTAAACGGATGTTATCTGAAATATCACCCCACCTTTGCTCCGGTGCTCTGACCGATGTGCATACTTTCGGGCTCGAGCAGAATGGGTCGGTGGCGGCCAAAATGTCACTTTTGTCAAATTCGTGAATTACTTATGTATAGCTTAGGGGCGGCCGGCATGGCGAAATTCTGGCGCGCTTCTTGGTGCCCTGCCGGTACGAAAAATTGCTGACTCTGTTTTGTTTAGTGGCATGCGCTGGGTAGGGAGGAGCAGGCCAAATACTATGAGCTGGCTCGTCGCGAACGTCAGCTGCACATGCAGCTCTATCCCGATTGGTCATCACGCGCCAACGCCACTCGCGGCAAGAAGAGGAAGCGTAAACAAGACCCTGCCGATGGAGGTAGCCATCCCTCGCAATTTACTAGTATATTATAATTGATTACTTTTACATTTTACTTCAATTCCTGTCAAAAAGAACTCACTGAATGCTGATTAAATAAACTATACATATTATAGAAATATATGTGGATTATGAACTTTATGTCAGTGTTTAGTAAGTTGTTATTGCTGGGAATATACTACTTCCAATCATCAACTTGGCCGACCAAATATACTAAAGTTGCATTCAAGAATAATTTTTAAACAAACGTTCCATTGAGAAGATAACTAGTTATTAAAATGTGATGCTACTAAGACAGAAGATGACATAACCTCACTATTGAATTAGGTCATTAAAAACTGCTAATATTAAGTTATTATAATTATTGTCATTTATTAGAGAAATAAAGTCAAATAACATAACATATGTTAAAAGTTTAAATATTAATACAATGAGTATCTACTGTTAACATATGTAATTGCACTCATCTAAAAGTTTATTTCTATAGTGTAATTAAACTATAATACAATATATAAAAAACAATATTTGTGTTATTTTTCTTTTAACTAAAGGTTTGTCAGTTTTTAAATCATTTCTCTTTGTTTTTTTGAGAAATGTATTCAAACACTTAGATTTGCATGCATTTTACGCTATCCTGCTTATAAATGTACTGTTAGACTTCTGTAGGCGTAATAAATTATGAAAATATTTCTCAAAAACCATTAAGAACAGTTAATTAAAACTTTTTGTAATGTGTTCAGATGGTTTATTTCACTCAAAAATCTTTAGGGAATTTTTCATTTTATCTTGGCATCCACATTTATTATGATATTATACAAATTAATCTCTAAAATGTGATATGAGTGAAATAGGTTTTTTGCCAAGTTGATAAGAGGAAGTACCTACTTAAGTAATTTGCGAGTCGTACCTATTATATCTATATCTATTATTTGCATGTTAATTGGGGTAAACGGTGTTTTTTTTGGCCGGCCGGTACCTATTCTGCCGAGGGTCTAGCGGACCTACCTTTTGTTGGTTGAACTTCGTCGTATGCACGTTTGTCAGCCGCCTGCATGCCCCTTTGAGTAGTATATTTAATCCTAAATGGATTCCCAAGCATGTTTCTATCCATATTTATTTCTTATAGAATTCCTTTTCATGTTAGACCCTACTTCATGAGCCGGTTCTTCACCAGTTTACTGTCAAATTTTCCTCATTTCATATTTTCATTAATTCCATACATGTAATACTTCTATATGGACAGTTTGTGGGACAAAAAACGTCCCTACGTTACGGTGTCGACACTATTCATTTTCCCTCTCGTTCGAGAAACTTTATCTTTACTGCGCATGCTTGAGAATGTGCAGAACCGAGCTGGAACCTCGGAAGATAGAGAAATCTTTGTCATTCTGTCTTACTTAGTCGGAACAGCTTCCACTTATAGAAACTGTCCATATAGACGTATTACATATATATCATTAATTCAAAAATTGTTTCTCTATGGATAGTATATGAAATAATAAAAATTTGAATGTTTGACAGTAAAAGCATAGAAACAGGTCCCCAATTTGAATGAATAACTAGTTTTTAAAGTATCTCACTAAAACGTAACAAGTAATGATATGAACAATAACATTATCAAAGATAAATTTTTGCTTATGTTTTTAAATTAAACTGGAAATTCTTTTAGTGAAATATTTATTTTTAGTAAACTGTTATTCATTCTATCTCAGGTTGAAATAAGAAAACGGACTTTTGATTAATTTCATTACAAAAAATTAACTTAAAATGTAACCAAAATAAATATGAATAAAATTTTTAATTATATTAACGTGGAAGTATAATTATTTTGTAACATACCAATCGGTTTTCAATCAAAATATTCCAATATTTATTGTAGATAAATAATAACTTCTAAAACTAAAAACATAATTTACCAATCTCCCACTTGAATTCGGGGCAATGTATGCAGGAATATTTCATTTTAAGATTTTTTTATATCCCAAATAAATTATCATATAATATATAAAATAAGTTTTACTGGGATGTTTGTCAACCATTTAATTAACATATGTTTTTTGTCAGGGGTTTCCAATTTATTCACAATTTAATTGTAAATTTCATTTTACTAAAAAGCTGGTGGCGTCCAATCTAATATTAATTGTTTACACCTCATTATCAGTTAAATGAACTTTTTACTGAAGCCTAATATCACTGCAAATTTTATTTTAGAATATTTTCAAGTACCACACATGTGAAAAAAAAGATACAATAAAAAACTTAACTTACCAGCAAGTATATAAATAGATATAGTTGTCAAATTAGATTTTTAGATGTGAAAATGAAGACACGCCATAATAATCAAAGACATTTGACAATTGGCCGATTGGCATGCTACAATTTTTAAATGGATTCCGACAAAAAATGAGAAAATCCTTTTCTTTAAAATATTATGTCACTAGCTTACCAGTTACTATATTTTATTTAATTCAATTTAGTAATTTAACACCATATATACTGAGTATTTTATATTCAACCTGAGATCACATTGAGTACTAGCTAGTAGTTTTAGTTTTTTATGAAAAAATTAAAAACATTGCTCCAGATCAATTGAAAAAATATAGTTTATTTCAGTCTTAAAATTACCCTGTGTTAATCACATCTGTCTTATAAACAAAAAATTTCTTAATTGTATTAAAATGACAATATGGTAGTAACAAAAAAATTCTGAAACAATTCCTTTTTTTAAAGTTAAGTAGATCACTAGTTTTTCCAAGCTTACGATAAATTATTGTGACCATCCCCAGAACTAATTGGATGATACTACTTTTCCAGGGTACTATTCTCCATAATCATTGCAGATCGAATGTCTATATCCTCATGATGAATTAAGAATTTTTTTCTTGACTTCCTTGATTTTTATCTCCTAACCTACAAAATCTTACTTTCACCAGATGTTAAAACTTGTGTTTATCAGTCCGAGGCTGCTCTAGTCTATCTTGTTACTGTTAATTGTTGACTTATTCGTCCTTAGAATCTTTTTCAGAAAGCTTTCTGAATTTTTTCAAACTACTATTTTTTGATCTATTCTTCAAGGTTCATCCTATAATACTTCTCATATCTCCAGTTTGAACATAATAAATAAGAATTTAAGGAAAAAAATCTAAACCAATCCTAACCTTATTGCAAGTAAAGCTGATTGTTGGATAATTTAAAGAACTGTTGACCCAATAACGAAAATATGTCATTTCAGTATTAAGGCATACAATCAATCAATTAATTGCAAGCAGAAATTTCTCAACAGAGTCATTTCAGAAATATTTCACTCTATTCCTTTTTGTTTCTTGAATTTTATAGAAAATAGTGCTTTTATTAAAAGATAAGTATTTGTTTAATGTAAATTACTTTACAATGAATGGCTTTATTGTTTGTAAAACATACTGTTAATTATGTTATACAAAAACTCCGAAGGTTGTGTTTCTAGGTACTTTTTTAAATTGATGTTTAGTTTGCCAACCAAAAAAATTTGCATTGTTAAAGTCTCGTAACAATAATTAAGTAAATTCACTTTTATTGGTCATATAACAATTGGCAAGTGCGTTAAAATATTTTTAATTATAATATGGTAGTTGCAATGTTTTTAAATACTCGTAAAATTCTAAACAAATTGAATAAAAGTAGTATTTTGAAATTCAAATTAAAAAACTCAGACACTATATGTTTTACTGTTAATAAGAAGATACCTGTACATAAGTTACTCATTAATAATCACTAATTTCTTGCATAGGTATATTCTTTAAACTAGTTGATTTTAGCCATGCCAACTAAAATTAATTTCCATAAATCCAAATTTACCGTGTTCGATATAAACAAGCTAAAAGCAATAAAATATTTTTGTCCGAAAACCACTAAAATGTAAGTATAAAGATCTTCATTGAATTTTTACTTCTACATGACTGTCACCAACACTATACTGTCAAGTTATTGGACCCCATTGCCATGAATGGAATCTATTACCAGCTTTTTTGTGGCTCCACAATCTTTTACATGATTTTCAAAAGCAGTATATGGAAGCTACTTAGTTTGACATTCATTTAACTTCCCCATTTCTTCGGAGTACACTCTTTGATACACTGTCACATTGTCAATTCAAGATTATTGTAAAATAACTATAACATATATATTTATAATTCACATTTTTCATTCCTTGCTTAAGAATCTGTCAATGAAAACCTTCCGGATATTAGGAAGATGCATTGGTATTTGTCCCATGGTCAGCTGTGTTAAATCGACTTCCCCTCAATATTACTTATTATTAATATTATATCAACTGATTGATGCTTCTTTCTTTCTTTTTCTTTTGGAGTTCTATGAAAATTTTGAAGACTGTAATAAAATTTTTGTATTTAAATACCTATACTTACCTACAATAGTTCTGGTTTTTGAAATTGTCAATAAAGAAGAAATGAACTTGAAAGGCATTCTAGTTACCTGACACACAATCAATCAATACTACAGAACATTTTTAATGAAAAAAGTTATGTACCCATTGTTTTTAAGAAATAAACTAGAAGTAACTTTATAATTACATTGATATATTTTAATTTTATTTTCAACTATTTATTCAAATTCGTATCAACTAAGCTTATTTCGGTTGGGGTTTTTAAAAAAAACAATAAATAAACATGCTACGAATCTAATTAATGTTTAACTAATTCTTTTCCGATTAATGATCCACTAATTTGTCCAGTACAGGCACTTTTTTTCTCTTTGGTATTTTCTACTTCTTTATATCCCACTAATTGATTGCTCGTTTCAATCATTAATCGTTTTTCCTTCAATTACCCAAACACATTGTTTTTTTTATAATATTTATTACAGTCAAATTGCAGTTGCAAAAATTGTAAAAATCTTTATCTAAATATTTATCTTATTCGCCCTAACTGTTTGCATCAAAACTTAACCTCATTGTCAAATTTGATACTGTTGGAAATAAATAGAAAATTTTACATCTAATATTCTATTAATTATTATGAGAACAGTATTATCTTTTTGAAAAAACGTTATATTACATAATTATAGAATAGTCATTTTAGTTGGCTGGCCTTGCATGTAGTAATCTCTTTGCAAGATATTTTTAATTTTAGCACTTTATTGAAATAATCATATTTCCAAGTGTAGTAATTAAAAGTATTTATTGAAGAGATGTATTCTATTTATATTTTTTATATAAAAAGTTATAATTGTTGTTTATTTTATGTAAATTAGGTAATAGTATGAAGAAATGCCGAGCAAGGTATGGATTAGATCAACAAAGTCAATGGTGTAAACCATGCAGGTGAGACTTTATTCTCATTACTATACGTATTTTAGACTTGCACGCCTTTTGTTCTTTATTTTTGTGGGTATCTTTATTTCTACTTTATAACCGAAGTGTTTACAAATAACTTATATAGAATTAAAGGTCTATTTACTTCAAATTATATCACTGAAACAATTTATTTGAAAATTTTATTGTAGATAAAACACGCAATTATAGAAATAAAATGATAATATAGTTCATAACCTAAAATTTGTAAATTTGAAATTTCACCTAATTGCTATCAGAACCTTTTTTTCAAGTATCTTTCTTCTTCATGTACCCTTTGACCTGTACATATTGCTAAAATGTTAACAAAACCTAGCATCTGCATACTTATTGTTCAAAACCTATTAGAGAAACTGTTAACCTAGTTTCCAAAATTTAAAATAATCAACTAAAACCATTAGAAAACTTTTTAAACATCTTCTTCTACTTCTTCTTCTTCATCGTACGCTAGGTCGCTGTGTTTGCATCAATGGTTTCCTAGCTGCAGCTGAGATGAGGAAGACCAGCTTTCTTACCATCTTGTAGGTGGTCGGGATATATTCGGTTTTTCTTCCTTTGTAATATTTGGTGTTCTATACTCTAGTCTCTATCACCTATGTCAACACGGGTCTCACACAGGTCTTGTATATTCTGATTTTGCTCCTGGTAGTCATATATTTATTCCATTTGAGCTTTTATCTCTTTAGATTTCTATTACTTATCATGTTCGCTCCTAGATATTTGAATGACATAATTTGTTCTACACTCTGATCGTATATTGCGAGTTTACATCTTCTCAGTTGTCTGAATTCTGTAAAAGATTTGGTTTTCTTCAAGAACATTTGCATGTTAAAAGCTTTCGTTATTTGTTCAAACCTGTACAGTAGCCTTTGTAAGTTATCTTCGTTTTCTGAGATGATCACTGCGTCATCAGCATAACATACTATTTTTATTTCTTTGTTTCCAATCCAGTATCCTCGTCCAGCTTGCTTTACCTCGTTTATAATCTCATCCATTATGATGCTGAACAAGATCGTCTCCTTGTCTGATACCGGCCGTCACAGGTATTCTACTGCTCAGTTTATTTTCCATTCTGATATATGTGTAATTGAACCTTCGTTCTCTTCAGAAGAGTTGTTACATCCCTCAATCGTACCCAATTACTTGGGTGAGATCGATGAAGAACACATAGGCATCTATAGCAGACCTGTTTTTTCTGAATCCCTACTGCTCCTCAGAGATACCAGATGACATCACTTCTTCGGCTAAAAATTTAGTGAAAAGTTTTTGTACTGCACTCATCAAGCTAACACCTCGATAATTTTGTGGATCTTTCTTTTCCCTTTTCTTTCCATTCTGATGGTATACTCTTGGCGTCTAAGTAAGTAAATGTAATCACATCAACCAGCACAATTAATATATACAAAAGAAAACAATTTTCTGTATCTTACAGTGAAAATAAGGTACAATATGCAATTAGTTATAGCAACAATTTTTCTACTCGAACTACTCCTCTTCCAACCCTTAATCAGCATCAGAAATTTCAAACCAGCTTCTTAAGATATTGAATTTTGAGTATTTTTTACTTCCATACTGCTTTCACTAACGTGTTGTCGGAAGTATTTATTGTATGAATTAGTATACTGGATTATGTTTGATTCATTAGGAATATCTAGCCCTACAGCAGACATTAGTTAAACAAAACAACGGAATGAAGGAAACTTTTATGATTCACAATAAATTATATAATTAGGTAGAACAATTTTAATACATTTTCCAAAAAAGGAGTATATACAGAAAAATTCATTATGTAATTGTTTTCGAGGGACTCCAGTTCGCTTTCCAGTCTTTTCTTCAAACCACGTTAAGTTATTTAAACTATTACATTTTTGTTACATTTTTCTGGGTGCGTTGGAATATATATTTGATAAAAAGTAACTCGGGATTATTTTGTCCTGTTGCTCACACCATTCCATTCTTAACCGGTAGTTGAGTCTTTTGCCGCATGAATTTCTCTTATGTTTCCACAACCATACCCGGCTTTCGATTATTTTATAAAAGTCCATTTCTAATTTCCTTGAGGGTTTAATGATGTCTCTTGTTTAGTGTTTTCTTTTGGCAGAATTTACTTCATATTACAAATTTTTCTTCCCGATAATTCATATTTTCCTCTAGCGTAATAAATTAGTTTGAATTTTCCAAATCTAAAAAGTTGAGACCAAGTAAATTGACCTTTAAAATTACACTTTGGTTATAATTTTTGGAATTTCCGCATATAGGTAGTTACAGTTTAAATTTCAACTAGAGCCTGTATGTGAAACTTCATTTCTTGGTGTTACTTTATCTATGTGGAAAGACTGTTGTTTTTTTTTCATTATTTCATATTTGTTGTAACTTTCTATTTGGAAGACACTATGTTACATGTTTTTTCTAATACCGTGTATGCCGAAATTTTCCTTCATATGCGAAACTGATATAAATATTTGTGTTATATGATACATTAGTTTAAATATAAATGTCAGTTTCTCATATGGAGTGACTATTTCGACACATGCTGTGTTCTTTAAGTGACATCAGAAAATGTGTCTTCCCACAAAGAAAAGGACAAAATTGGCTTAGTTTTTTAATGCACTGTACACTGCTGTTGAGTAGAACAATTGTTTTAAGTGCAAGGGGCTTAAGGTAATCTAAATTTTTCAGTATTTTGAATACGAACAGACACATTTTCTGATGATAATTGACATTGCACTTGATATCTATTTAGTTATGGTTATAAATGTTACTTTTAATTGTTTATTTTGTATATTGTACAGTGCGATCCATAACGTACTCGATTTTATAAACTGAATTCTATACAAAATCCTATAACTATGGGAAAACAGCATAAAATTATGTATATACATTTATTAGTTTCTATATTAAACAAATATTCTTCTGATTCTATTGATAGATAGGTTCGGCTTTACAACTTAATAAATATGTTACAAAATCAGCCTTATTGTTTCAAAACTATTGATTACCATTAATATTTACCAAAAGATTAATATAAAAGTCTAAGTGTACAGGAAATTTTGACTAAAATGTAGAACACTAATAATCCAAAGCAGGACATAAATGTAAAACACTAATAATCCAAAGCAGGACATAAGGAAAATTGTATGTTTCTACCAATTGCTAAACATATACGTAGTTGTATAAACAATCGAATTTAACTGATAGGGGTATAATAAAAGTTACGGTTGCAGTGCAATGTAATTTCCACAAAATTTGAGGTTAAAGATAATCCTAAAAGTCTGTAATCTGTACACTAATATTTATCTCGCAGAGTACCACTAGCAGACTTAAGAACCTAAGAAGTAGGTGGTTTTTTTATTCGCTTTAGAGCATCAGATATAGAACCTGAAATTAACCTACATAAAAGCATCAGTAATCAAAGGATTTTTGAAAAAACCACTAACGTAACAAGAAACAAACATAAGTAAAGCCAAGTATTGTTCATTACTACCATTTTTCAATTGAGAGTTGGGTATTATCTGATTTTCAACAGCAATATGTTAAAAAACTTAAAATACTTTGTCGATGTTCATGATAATGCTAAAAGAAGTAATTATTGGTAAAAAAAATATTCATCTTAAAAACCTATATCAGTAGTAATAAATTCATTAAAAGTAAAAAAGTACGTTTAAGATCGCCTCGTATATTTGCCTTGTGAATGATCCCACACACTCAGATCGAATGATTTGCATTACTGTGAATGTATGTTAATCTACGTTATTATATTTACTGTGATTTTTATAACGCCCCCTTGTACATTTAACGATTGTTTAGTCCCGAAAATAGCTCCGTTGGAGGAGGAAGTTCAACTGTCCATGGCAACCTGTTGCATACTCCCGGAAGTGCTGCCACAACGCAATCACCTCAGGAACCAACTTACGTGAATCTATAGCAAAACGTTGGTTAGTCAACAGCAGTGTTGGTGTTTTTATCGATGTTAGATAGAACTTATTATTTTTGGCCGATTTTCTTGTATTTTTTGTTTGTTTTTATTTGTAATTTGTTTCATAACAACTATTAGATATTTTCTAGACTATTCCAATAATTGGTGTTCGAAATTAAAATCAAAATAACACTTTGTGTCTACCTAACCAAATCTTATAATAAAATATAAACAAACAATAATAATGAATAATGTGGGTTATTTCATGTTAATGTAAACCTCTATTTATAAAGTCAATAAAGTTTAAAAAAAATTATAAGCCCAACGAAAGAAAGGGACCCAAAAAATTAAAGTGATTGAAGTAAGATTAGCTGAACTGGACTTGAGAAATATGAGCAAAATCCCACGTTCACTGCAAAGTTTATACACCCGATACGACATAAAACATTGAACCAGCTGAGCTTAGAAAATTATGAAGACGGAAACCCGTTGTAATAAACATTGGACAAAATAATTAAAAAAATATGACTCCCCTTTTTTTCGTCTTTTATCACATTTTGTTTCGACCGTTATATTATTGAAATTAACAATATTATTTTTCACACCAAGCTAATTTGGAATATGTTGGAAATATTTAATGAATCAAAATTTTTCGTGAACTAATTATATGGGACTGCAGTCTTTAGTAACACCATTATATATTATGTGTATCAAAGATTAACCTTATAATACATTGGCTCTGCTTATATTAATAGTTCACTTAAAATATTGATGTGATTTTTTTAAGTTTTTTTTTTTTGATTTTTCGCAAGAAATCACCAGCATGTCTACAATATTTAATAAAATACAACCATTTTATTAATTTTTTAACAGCCCTGCATGGCCGAAGTTTTTTATTTTGACCAGCATGTTATTAATAATATGTTTTCTAAAATAATAAAAGTTTACTTTTTACAGGCGAAAGAAAAAGTGTATACGATATATGGAGGCAGGAGATGGAAACGATGGTAACCAATCAGATGACAATTTAGGCAGCTGCGGAAGCATGGGTGACGCCCATACGCCACCAGACGACGACAACGAGAGCCTGAACCAGTCCATGTCAAGTCCAGGAGGATTATCCGCCTTGAGCAGCCTAACAAGTCCTGGTGGCATGGTAATGCCTAGTCCTTCGACGAGCGTAGCCAGTCCGTCAGTCAGCGTCGCAAGCCCTTATATGCTTCAGAGTCCTTTGACACCACATGAAGCGTTTGATGTCAAAGTTCCTCTACCCCCAGTTTCACATCATCATCAGCCTACGCGAAACCCAGTAGGGACTAACCCCCACGATATAAACAATCCACTGAGTGTGAATCAGTTGACGGGACAGTGCGTTAGAAACGATAATTCCGATGCCAACGGTAACAAAGAGACACGGTCGATTATTAGCGTCACGTAGCCTCTAGTAATTAAACAAGAAAATCTGGATTCTTAACCCGGTCACTTTGCTGATTGATATTTTGGAACGTTTTGAAATATGTAGTTGGTATATTGCACAAAAGGGATTGTTTAAATAAAATTAACCGCTCCAAGGAGAGGAATTTATTGAATTGGACTTATCATCAAGGTATCTACCCTAGGAAACTTTTTTGCTTAGAATTTTTCAAACA
This sequence comes from Diorhabda sublineata, assembly GCF_026230105.1. NCBI lineage: Eukaryota > Metazoa > Arthropoda > Insecta > Coleoptera > Chrysomelidae > Diorhabda > Diorhabda sublineata. Next base: position 21,531,757 of record NC_079476.1, read on the forward strand.
AAAATTATTTATTCTTAACAAAACTATTTCTATTTGTGATTAGTTCAAATTAATTTATAAAAAAAATTGATGATGCTTATCAAACAATCTTAATTAGAGAAATTCAACTTGGAATTATAAAAATTATTTAACTGAAATCCTCGCTATTCATTTAATTGATATTAATATTTGAATTATTCTAATTTCTATTTTTTATTTATACCATGCTCTACCTCTTATATAAGAAATATAAATTTATGAGACAACACAATCTTTTAAAAAATTTTCTCTTTTATTTATGTGTGAAAATTTTCAAAATATTTAATACCGATATGATCACACTTAGATTATTTTTTGTCGTCACCAGTAGCTTTGTTTCAGCAGAACTACTCATTTTGATCATTCTTCCTCAATATACTTTTGAAAAACATACTTTACATAAAGTACAATCTAAATAGATCAATAAGTTCTAGTACTTTTCAACTAACATTAACAAAAAATTAATACAAATAAGAACTATATTCAACTATATAGGACAGTCTTCTTTAATCTTAGGAAGAATATGAAGAAGAACTCATTCAACTCAACAGACATCAAAAGAATTTCCAAAGTTGTCCATACAGAATATCTCATTCTCATGATTCAAAACTAATTATTTTTCAAGAAGTTTTTTTTAAGAATAAATTTTTGAAAATTCCACAACAAAGAAGTTTCTGATATGAATCTCCAATCAAATTTGGTGTAAAGATTATTTTGATAGGTTTTTGTTGGAAACATTTCATACAAAATATTCCAAATTTAATAATTTATGGTTATTATTATTGAAAATCCCTAAATATATTAACAAAGAAATTTCAAATTGTCCAAAATATCATTTAGCAAAGTTGTTAAGCTTGAGATGAAAGATGTATATAAAACCACCTGTGATTTTACAAACTGTAGCGTTGTCAAAGAGATGGTGGGTAATTATGTGTAATGTCGTGCAGTACGTATGATCTCAATTGGAACTTAAGTGCTGCAATTTTTTTTACTATGTAACATAAATGTCATTTGCCAAAATCACCTCTATATATATTATATAGAAATTTATATTACAAATTTCCGATTTTTTAAATATTTTTAGTTATTTATATGGACTGTTACAGTGAAAGAATAAATAAGATTGAATGGAACACAATACCGTGATAATTTTTGTAGGTTTGATTTAGATTTGTTATAAATTGATTGAAATAACCGTACATTTTATAAATTATAAATAAAACATACAGTTTTGCTTCATAAGTTATATTAGTATCAATTTTCTGATACTCTGTATAGTTCTTTGGGATCCCAAGTTCTTGTTTGATGTATCCATTTATTTTATTTTTAGAATAACAAGATTTTCTTAGATTGATTTTTCAAACTAATTGAAACGAGGAATCACAGTATTATACACATAGTAAATACTATAATATAATGGATCTTCAAAAGTACCTTTACACTGACTTCTCAATATCCTTCATGTTTCTTGACTAAATTGGAATTTCTGTAACCATTGCTGACATTTATATTAAAAACACTGTTTACTACCACTATGCCAACACTTAAAATTAAACAATCTTTTCCTTCAATCGCAATATGATTCAGTGACCTATGGAAGGCTTCTAGCACCAGATGTAGTTGTATGGTAGTAGTACCCAGGATATTCATTATGCTTATTTGTAAACTGGGAGGTATATTTATTGTTCTTCTTCCTCTTTTATCATAATCATAAGTCCGCCTTCACTGATGTTATTGATATGGTGCCTCTTATATTCGTTCACTTCACTTACCACACTATTCAGTCAATATTAAATAATAGATATGGCAGAGCATGTCTGAGTGCTTTATTATATGTGAGGAATTCAAGCACTCTTTCTGTAAAGTTATTTTAAATATTATTGGCTCCATTGTTGTTTTAATCAATCTTTTGTTGGTATTCCAAGTCTCCCACAGCTTCATACAATTTAGGTCTAAGAATAGTGTTATATGTTGTTTAAAATCCATAAATATCAGGCTCATGAGTTGTTTCATCTAGCTACTGATCTACCTGCTTCTTCGTTATCAATGATTTCAGATTAGTACTTGATTCTTTTTTAAAGTTCTAATATTCATTTGTATTGAAATCATATTTACATTTTTTGTTGAATATCCAGTGTTGTTATAGGAATATTATAATAAGTGATATATTAATGACTGTAAAACTATTTATTGTATCTAAATAGTTATAGAAAGATAAACTGGAACATGGGATAATAATTTGTTTAGTTTAGACTTCATATTTTGTGCAATTGAAATTTGTTAGAGTAATACGAGTTCCATCAATAAGACATTTTATTCTTTCATTAAATATATTTTCATATTTGGATGATGCAGCTTAAAAGTACTTAAATATGTACTTGTGTGATCTCTTCTTTGCTGAGTTTCCGCACGGAGAAAATTATAAAATCTGTAATATACATTTTATTGCTTCTACGAACATTTACGAAGAAAGTGAACTGAAAACATGATAATTCAAGAAACCTGTCAATTATTGTAGATTATTGGTCATTTTCATTGTGCATATCAACATTTATCTGTAGTATTACATTTTGAAGACGTTATTTTACATTCATAAAACTAATAATTCTAAATATCAACGAAAATTTTCAATATATTAAAGATTCAAAAAATTATTTTAACCTAATGAATTACAAATATATAAGTTTGTGCGGAGGCTCTTTAATGATATAAAAATGTGCATATATTACAGTAATAATATTTTTTTATTAAAACTTTGGAAATATTTGGCTGCATCATTCATATAATTTATCATACTGGTTGATTCGTAAAGTGCAATTTCAGTTTTTCTAGTTATTCTAGATTTTTTGTTTGAATCTAACTGATATGAGTGAATAACTTCAGTGCCACATAGTTTACTGCTGTTTTTTTGCAAATGTATTTGCTCAAATTCGTAAATTAGATGGATGTTTTAGTTTAATTTTTGTTTGAAAAAGGATGTTGCTATATCTAGACTAGTTTTCTTTGAAATCAAAAATGGTACCTGATCCAATCCATAGAACCTCAAATCAACCATTACTTTTATTATACTATTTCATTTCAAAAAATAGGTTTAAGTTGATATATGGAAAACTTTAGCTTTTTTATTGTGTCTAAATTAATATGTCTAGATTTAGGAACAAACCTAACTAAACTTTTTTGGAAATAGTGACAATATTATATGAAAAAGTTTATTTTCAACTACCAGAATTTGAGAAACTTAGAAATAAGATGTATATTGCTACAAAAATATTGTAATTACTATGTACATACAAAAATGTTATATCAGAAAACTTATTATCTTGTAAAATTTGCTTTATTTGACTTTTTAAATTTTATTTGTTAAATGTGGCGAGCCATACACAATTTTTTGTGAGAATGATTATCTGTTTAGCAATTCCTAATAATTTTTGTTTTTGTTTATCTACTTTGTATTGAGAGCATTTCTCAGTGTTTAAAAAAGAGTTAAAATTATTATTCTCAAGTTCTCCAATTGTACTGAAAGATAGGTTCCTGTGTACATAAGACCTTATTGGTTTTTTGTGGACTATGTTATAAATGGCAGGCAGCTATAGTGACTAATCATGGAAGTAATAAAAGCAAATTATTTCTAATGTAACCTTCATCAATTTTTTAAATTTTATTCTCGAAAATGCTGCTAATATTTTTTCATATCTCATCTGCCTTGTGCAGCTCTAAAACGTGGTTATATTTCTAAATAAAGTTTCTTAATTTTTGTATTTGAGAAATGCTCATTTGTAGAAAAAATTTCATTTCTAGATTTCTTTTACAATTTAAATAGCTTTATTATTGTGCAAATATTTCTTCACATTGCAATATTTTGTTGAAAAAAAAACTTATGTAAATAACTTTTTTGAAATATCAATATGGTTAAAATCATTCTAATTTTCTTTTGGAAGATGCTTTTTGTGTTCAGTTTTACGTTTAATTTTTTTTAATATGAAAGGAGATGTGATATTTTATACTATTTAAAATGAACATTATGTTTGGCTTCCCTCAGGATTTTGCATTTAATGACTCCAAACGACCATTCAAACATAATTATTATAAACTGATTAATTTTTTTCATATAAGGTTTTTGCTTCAATTAATTATTCATTCAGTCATTTCTTGACCTTGTTATTTTCACTACCTTATAGACTACATATTATCTCTACTATTTATTTTAATACAATGTTTGAATGGTGGTTTACAATCAATTTTTGGAACAAATTATCAACTGACTTTTGAAAAATTTGTTAATTATGTCCCGTTTTAAAGAGATTAACTGTGCCATATTCCATTTTGGGGCGTAATGAACAAATTAAATGACAGTTAAGAACAAATTGTGACTGCTTAATTTTACGAAAATATCTTTAAGTTTTGGATAAGTGCAATGTAACGTAATTTGAAAATAAAGTTTTCTTTCAAAACGACAGAGCGACTCGTCAAATCAAAAGACGTAATATTTCATTCCAATTTACCTTACAAATCTGCATAAAGATTATGCTTAAGATATATTTAATTAGATAGATACAGTATCAAGTCGAAAATTTCGAATTATCATTACCATGATGATTCTGTTGAGAACCAAAATCACTGGTCAGTATTTAACTATTTGCCAAATAGTTTGCAGTTGGTGTGTTATAACATTTCCAATTTCTGTTATATTGTCTCCTAAAGATTTAAAAAAAATAATCTTTTCACGTCTAGATTTTCGATATCTTACTGTGCTTAAGTAAAGAATGAAGTCATAAAATAACATGTCAGTTTATTTATATTTCATTTATTCCTCTTTCAATTATTTCAAATCTGGTTAAGCTGATTTCTTGTTATAATCTCCAATTCTCCCTTTTTTTATTAAAATTCCAAAGTTTTTTATTACTTCATTTATTTCTTACATTTTGTATTTTGTTTAGTTTTAAATATATATATTGACACTTAAATTTGTTTCATTTAGCGGAAAATAATTTCTGCATTAAAAAAGAGTAGTAAGTATTATTTCAATGTACTTTTCCTTCTTGGTAGAGCATTTGTAATCGGAGTCATATTTTCGTTTCTACTACAATAACCACTATTCACCAGTCAGTTAACATTTATCTTAATAGAACTGTTACGAAAAGTCCGTCTTTAATTTTCATTATAAACTATGTTATTTACTTATTTATTTCCAAAATATTAAGCATAATTATAAAAATATTTTTTCTAATGTATTAATGATCTTTTAGGAATGAAAATTACGTCCTTGGTGACACAAAACGTTTAAATAAATTAAAACAATTCCTTCGTGTTGAAGAAAGCTTAGAGTTTGTTTAGGTAAAGACAAGCTAGCATCAGGCATATTTTTTTTTCGATTGGACAATAAAATATAGTTTTGAGCATTTGTAGTACGTTTAATACAAAAAAGACAATTTTTATATAGCTTTGGGTATAAAAAATGAAAGACCTCTATTACAATAAATTCATTGTTATCAATTAAAAAAAACCATAAATGAAAAGTAGAAGCATATAAAAAATTTTTTGAAGGACGCTCCATATTACAGTCTTATCTTCTATAACACTTTTTAAAAGGCTTATTTAACCATCAAGAAAGAAAAAAATATTTTGTATTCATTTTTTAATACAATTACATTTTTTATTTTCACATTTTTATATACAATTATTGGCAATAATAATTATTAATAACTTGAAATATTGATGTTAATATTGTTTATTAGTTGTACTACAGATAAAGCTCAAATATTTTTCTTCTTTTTCCCTTACTAATAAATAATATTAGTATTTCAATTAGTTTTAAAGTGACACATTGCCTGTTATCTAGTTTGGTCTGAAAATTGTACATTTAGGATCGTAGTATTTTGAATACCGTTCTCAAATGTACTGAATTTATAAAGTAAATGATTATACATATATAAATACTTCTAGAAATTAATATTTTAGATGTTAATAATGTCTTTGTAAGTAGCGTCTGTTCGTAACATCGTATAGGTTAGGATCATTCAATACAAAACTTCAAATAATTGATGTATTTAATTTATTACCCTTATTGTCCGAGGAAAAGAGGGTGGTAGAGAAAAAGACGAAGAGGAATAGAGTGAGGGGTCGGTAGAAAGACAGAGAAACATAATGAGAGGACGGTAGAGAGATAGAGAGTAAGGTGGGCGAAAGAGAGAGAAATAAACAGGGAATATTAGTAAACACAGCGTTCCAGTGGCATGTCTGCATGCGCGATTTTCTAGTTGATTGTGTTTGAGTGTTTTTGTATAGATGGTCGTGTATTTGGATGTTTATTGCTGATCATTGATTATTGATTATCGATTTTTAATAATTATCTGTTGATTGTTGGATAGCGATAATGAATTTTTGTTGTTGATTGTCGATATCGGACATATACTTGGAGTGCACGAGGTCCCGGTAGGGTGATGGGAGCGTTATGTATTGAGCAGTCATGACAACAAGGCGCCGGCCATGTGTTGAGGCTTTTTGAGGAGAGAAGAGACATACTGGATCATTTGCTAGTAATTATTGTTTGATGAAGTAAGGTTTTTTTGAGGGTATATAGTAAGAAAGTGACTCATCAATGCATTAGAAGATAGTTCAGGAGTGTGGTTGTGACCTGATTGAGCTGCAGTACTAAGATAGGGAGCAGTTGCAACGGGCGACTGAATAAGACAGACTGGAGTAGATTTGTATTCCACTTGTTGCGCATGCGGCAACAGAGTGTTCTTATTTTCTCTTGTTCGTCTGGAATCAGGGTTTGACTCTTATCACATTTTGTCTTAATGTCCAAATAACTTTTCTTCTCACTTTCATTGTTTTCAATTCTCCTAAATCATTTTATTTATGTCACTATATCTTTCAATTCGATGAAACATACAACTGAATAGTGTTTATTGTTAATGATAGTTTTAATTATTGATTATCGACAGTCAATATTCACCAATCTGCAATCGATCAAGAATCGACAATCTTCAATAAATCCGCACATAAACCCTCTTTGGCGCGCAGGCCCTTAAGAACGTGCATGCACATTGTAAGTAGGCATACGTAAAAAGGCCTAGAGTAATTAATGTACACTCCCTCGTATTCTAACCCTTGCCACTCTCTTTCTACACTCTCATTCTTACCTCGCCACACAGCATTCGTGGTTAATCAATTTTACAGCATTTAACGACGTGGAGAATACAGGGAAACCAAAAAAAACATTTTTTTTTGTTTAAGATTTATTTGGAAATTATTACATTAAAAGTGAATGACATGTACTGTTTCTAAAGCCATTTAATGTGAATGAAATAAATTTGTACACTAATATACAGATATACATCTACTTAAAACAATAGTATATAACTAATAGTATTTTTTAATATCAAAATAAATTCGAAATAAATGATGTATTCGTCTCAATTCTCAGATTTTCATTGGTAGGAAATAAGAGAAATCAAACGAATGGCCATTCCATTTTATAAATTGAGCGACTAGTTTTAATCACAAATCCTAAAAAAAAACATTGCAAAAAAGTTTAAGCTCAAAATACCATAGACAGAGATGTACTTATTAAACTTTCAACAAAGTAATATCTTCAGTATCAATTATCAGAATAACGAGAAGAATGAAAAAATGTGAGGATATAGTATGTAATAAAAATAAAAATTTCTTTTGTTCATATACTGTGACCCGAACACCAGCACACCCCCCCTCCCCCAAATTCCATCACTTTGTCCCCGAGCAAAACTAGGGTAAAAATAAAAATTGCAGTTCTGAAGATGACCAGTTTCTTCAAAATTGTTTTAATGTTAGCAGAAATAGCAAACGAGAAACGCTTGCCACAAACTTCAATCTGTTAGTCTACCTTAGGAAGAATGGTTTTACGGGTACAGGTACTATCCGCGATAATAAGATCCCAAAGAAATGTCCGTTGCCCAACAAAAAGATGAAGGGCTAGACATCAACGTAGTTACAATATCGAGAACCTGTTTTGATACCTATCATCACTCCTCGATTATAAAACAATACCCAAAAGCTGGAAAAAAATCATACATATCGATAGACGGTATGTGGGGTACCGATTTAATGGACGGGAATATCAATCGACATATATTCGTTCAAAAAAATGGTGGTGGTTAATCGATGTTCCCTTTACAAATGCCTGCTAACTTACAGAAAGAGTTGAAGAACAATGACTCAACTGGGATTGGTTCAAGTATATTTAACCAGGTATGGAACTTCCCCTAAATCTTCCGGAAGACCTAGTACTTCACTTTACAGGGTAAGCGATGACATCAGATACGATAGACTCGACCACATTCTGATAAGTGTGTCAGATAAAAAAAAAGCAGTGAAGGATGCTGCTCTATAATGAGGACAATATGTAAAAAGTGTAATGTAGGACTTTGTTTACAATGCAATCCTATTTTTCATACGGAAATCTAATTTTTTTTATTTTTACTAAAATTTTTGGAACTCTGTAATTATTTTTTGCCAAACTTCGTCATTTGGCAACACGAGTTTTTTTTTAATGAACTTCTATATAGAAAAAATGTACTTTTTTTATTAGTTTAGTAACATGTTGGTAAAAAAACTAGTGAAAGTTGACAAAAAGCGAAAGAAAAAAATTTATTTGCTCTCATGAGTTAAAAAAATATAGTTTTTCATGAATTCTGAAAATTCAATATGATAACATAGTACAATATGGTTCGTCCCAAAAGTCAATCCTTGGATAAGTGGCTAAGATGAGGGAATTCGGGTCGACTACAGTACCTTTGATTATTTGGACAGGTGAATTAAGTCTATTAATGATTATTTTCATGCGCTCATATTAATTAATACACTTGCAATTAAACCCAGCATATGGCAAGTAAAATGATTGTAACTTCAACAGTTTGTAATTATAGAATAGGATAAAACTGCATTATATTTTCCGGCATGCTCTAGAAAGGAAAATTAATGGAAAACATAAGTAAATGAAAATATATAGTAAACAATAATGATTATCTCTGTCTTTCAACATATGTGTTTTACAAAATCACAATTACTTTTAAAAAACACTGTTAAATTCAGTCTAGTATATAGTCCAATATAAAAATGTTTCTAGATATTTTTTTCTTTATATCATCTAAATATAATTGTGCATCTGCATGAAACTTCTTATTATCATTATAAAAGGGAATACAATACTAGTTAAGTTACAAAGGACTAAAAGTTCCATATGAAAAACACTTTTCAATAGTTTAAAATTATCAAGCAGAAAAAAAATTCTAGTAGTTAGTCTAATATAGAGTTTACGATGTATACTAAATCAAATATTCGAAATTTATTTTATAAAAAAAGGTGGGAAGGAAAATATGTCGCAAAAATGTTAAGTATCCAAATTATTTTTTTATAATTTGCGATTCCAATGTCAGTGATCATAAAAAAAATTACAAAATCACAGTTTTTGCAACTACTAGGCTAAAACTTAATAGAGTTGATTCAGGGCTATCGTGCACATCCGTTGGAGTCAGGTTATAAATAATTGATGTCAAAAACTTGTTATTACATGCTTGGAAACATAGTTTGCATTTATTCAATGCCTTATTAACCATAAGATAAATGTATCGAGCTTGCCAAAGTATTGACTTGTCCTGTTCCATTAGGAAAAAACAAGGAACTAGATTTCAGAAAGGTAAAAATATTTTAAAGTACTGACGTATACCAGCCCAACTAGCAACAATTTTTTATTTTTAAAATGCGTTTAAACATTTAAATTTCGATAATTTGTCAATAATATACATCTAAATCCTATTTTATTATCAAATAATATTTAAATAGGGTATTTACAAGATATGGAATGCATTAAGATTTAAAAATGGTACAGTTGGTGTCAATTTAAAATAAAGATTCTGAAAATGTGCCAATAATTTGGATAGGAGCCATAAATTGAAAAATCAATATTATTTTAGTCTTTTCAATGTGTAGATTTTCAAGACAGCAATGAAAAATATTTAAATGAAAAATTGAGGGGTCTGATAACGCTCGCAATTTATCATCTAATCAATTGACAATCTTTCGGTCACTTGGTTAGACGGCTACGATAATAGTTACATAATTAAGCCCCATAAGACCCCCAAAGACTTTGTGATGCTTTTAATATTATCCAGATTTGTATCAAGTAAAATTATATGAATAAAAATTTTAAAAAAAGTATTTATTTGCTAAAAATACTCAGTGCGTTTCAAAAGTATGAACTAGATCTTACCGATGACAAATTAAAGAAGAAGATCACTATCCTATTAAGAAATTAGAGAGTTCTAAATGAGATATAGTGGTAACATTCCGGAGCTTACATTATGTTACTGTAATGAACTACTTTTAATAAATTATTAAATGGAGATAGCAGATACGAAAATTTTAGATGTAGAGAAAACGTAATTCAAACAATAAACAAAGAACCACATTGAATGTTTAGTTTGGCATCAATCCAGTTTCAGCTTGCTTGCTTCAATCCCAATTCCAAACCAGGCTTGGCATGTAACAAGCTAGAACCAAACAGTGCTATTTATTCGATAAACAGCTCATTGGTAAACAAAGAATATTTTCATTTTCTTTAAGAGTGTATATACAAGTAACAACTTAATGCCAATAAAAACTTAATGAAAGTAAATTTTGTTCAAAATTAGAGTTCCAAAAAAATTAAGACTGACCAGCAGTGGTTAATTTCAACTGAAATAAAAAAAATTACTCTTTCATACTAATGCTGTCTAAAATGTCTGCTAGATAAATATGTGAAGATTAGTCTCAAATAAATTTGCTGTTTTTTCAACTAAAGTATTTGCAAAAGTTTGACCAACAAGCGCTGTGCTCTATTTAATAAACGGATATTAAATCACTAAGCATCAATGCAAAAGGTTACGTGGATATGTGACTGACTGGAGAAAAATAGAATATGTCAAAGGAATTCGTTTTAATAGTCAATCAGCACCGAGCCTCCATATCATATAATGACATGGGAGTGCTGAAGAAAACTTGAACTAACAGGCAAAAATAATTCTCTCTTTAGTCTTGGTTCCTGTCACTCAGGAAACAAAGGAAATGAAAATGCCAATACAATTTCAAGAAAACTAGCCATAACGGATTTTATTGGCACATAGCCTTTCGGTGGTGTAAAAAAAACCGATGAGTGCATATTTTATGAGAAGAAAAATGAAAGTACAGTTCTCCTGGATTTAGAATTCTCCTTCTTTTTTAGTATATACAAAACATACTTTGGACAAGAAACCTGTAGGAGCGAAGATCTACAATCTTGAAGCTGGTACATATACTGGAAGATACTCTGTAGATGTGAGGCACAATGAACTTGGTTTTAGTGTCATATAAGTAAATATATTTATAGATCTAGATAAATAATCTTATCACCTCTCAAATTCTGCTATTTTGTATGCATTAACAAATACTGACTAATTTCTTTCAAAGCTTATGACTGTGGTTTATATCGACTCTAAATTTGATCAATATTTTTGAGGAAAATTTAATTCAACATTCGTTTTGCAAGTAAAGAAGTTGTGGTTTAAAAACATGAGGTGTATCTATAGTTGGTTATAATTTTAATAATAACAATATATATAACAGAAATTATAATAATTATATTTTCTAGTTAATGAGGTTTCATTATATTTGAATCAATGATATTTCTACATATACAGATATTTTTTAAAAGAAACTTGACACATTACTTAAATTGACACCTACTTATATAATACACTTGAAATAATAAGATATCAGATGAATTAAAACAAACAGAAAAATCATATTGTCATTTATATGTACATTATATTAATCAAATATGTTTACTAATATAAATAAAATAATCTAAAATTTATAAACCTTATGTATTGAATCTAAATAATAATCAGGTACTTTTCACAGGGACAAGAACCGTATCTACAATCCACAAAAACTTACTCATGGAAAAATGAAGAAAACGTTGGAATCATGATTAAATAAAAATGTATTATGAAACTCATTGTTCCATGGTTATTAACAATACTTTTGATTTCTTGTAACTATAGCTTAAGTCAAGTTCAATAAATTTACTAGAATCGCTAGTATACTAAACTAAAACTGTGATAAATATCTAACGAGACACGCGTTTTTGCCCCAGTACCCTGAAACTTTTTTCACACACATACAATAAACGGACACAGATCAATGAGTATTGATTTTGTATTGATATGCAATGCAGAAACACCGATAAATATTTTATTTTCTCAATCATTTTTTTGAAATCACTGGTAAAGGTAAAATGTTCACACCGCCGAGACTTGGGTCTCTTCATCATCTGTACCAAAAAAAAAATATTTCATTACCACAAATCAACTGATAATAAATGCGTATTTTTGTACTTGTCAGTTGTGCTCGTCTCTTATATAGTGACTGATGATGGTTAGACCATAATAATGACAGTGTCGTATTCATCTGAAGAATCAAATATGTCTTCACCTGAATAATAAACGAATTTATTTGTACATAAATAGAAAAGGTTGCTTATAACCCTCCCAGCACCGTTATGCAGTGAGACACACATTTACTACAAGACTCCAAAAGAAACTAAAGTGTAAAAAATTTTTTACAGAAACAAAATAAGGATCAATAGGTTTTGGAGTTAACAACGAACCAATTTCTAGTATAAAATTGTCTTGGGTCTCACACACAAATGTTCTTTTCGAGTTAGTGTGTCAAGAGTAGTATAATTTTAGATCATTCAAAGGATAAAGAAGAAGAAAATTACTTATGTGTAGTATTTATGAGATTCTACCAATTAAAAATGTATAATTATAAAAATATAATTCAGGACCGACAACAAATTAATTTACAAGGAATAAAAAATTTACCTAAATTAATAATAAAATAGCAAACAGGAAACTTCAATATGTAACAAACGTTTTTTCAATAAACTTCTTAATTTTCTCAAATTTTTATTAATGTGAACTTTCTTTTGAGACATATATATTTACATCTATGGTAGAAGAGATTGCGAATCAGAGAAGTTATTGATGATAGTGGATAATACCATGAAATTTCTGGGTATGAAATTCGTGGCAACAAAATTTGAATATTGAATAAGAACAACACTAGGATTGTTTAAACATAAAAAATACCAAAAACCATCAATTTTAAAACCATAATTGACATTAAAAGCGTATTACAAATAAAACAACTAAAAGTTGTGAGGAAAAACGAGATTCAGTAATATTTCAAGAATTGGAAGAAAGTGTCGATAACATTGATGTAAACGATTAAGAAAAAATAAAATTTTCATAATTTTTCCAACACACATCATATGCATTAAATTTTTTGAGCTATGAAAGAGGTCAATCATCCATCATTAAATGATCTCTAAATGTATAAAATCACATTAAATTGATGCTGCTTCAAATATTACTTGATAAATTAATAAAGTGTGTCCCCTTTTTATTGAAAAAACATAAAATACAAGTGAAAGTACTTAAATTGTACTTGAGATTAAATAATACTTGAATATCAAATGTATATATAAAAGATATTCCTGAATTCTAGTACAGGATATTAACAATGACAATTTTTAGTTAATTAAATAAAATACTGTTATTTTTCTATGATCTAACCATTCACCAAAAATTATTCAAAGACAATTAATGATAAAATGTAACATATAAAGCGAGTCTGTTAGTCAGTCTTTGATGGTTCAAGTATTTTTATATTAACTAATTATTTTTTTAAAATGTATAGTTGTTTTGGACGATTTCAAATATTTCGGTAAGTTAGATTTTCATAAATCAATCAACGATAACATGTTTAAGATAGGTAGATGAAATTAGAAGAAGTTGAATAAATTTAACTGTTCGATTGCTTTAATTGAGTTTGCCCAATCTAATATACTTTTAATTATAAAAATAACCATAGCTTCTGAATAAAACTCAATATTACCATGAAGACACCTGAAAGAATTAAGTGACATAATAATATGGTTTAAAGATGTAAAAATATTATTTAGTACCAATTTTTAAATTTTCAAAAACTACAAGCAAGTAAGAGTATTTCTAATAAGACAATCCCATGATCTATTTATTAGGCAGATTAAAAATATGCATCGGCTCCTAATAGAATATGATGATAAATGGGTCGATACTGGAAAGTAAAAAATGGAAAAAGTGATAATGAGAACTAAAAATATCAATCAGTTATAACATACATATTAGCTTATTAAAGGAAGTAGTCAGAAGGGAGCAAATATTTATAAAGCTAGAATCATAGATCCCTTTACTAAAAATTAATTATTTTTGGGAATATTAGATCAAAATTTATAAAATAATCCAACTTACAAAAATTTGACAATAAAATCGACCAAAACTACACATCTTAATGATTTAAAAAAATATCTCGTGTAAAAATCAGTTAGTAAATGTCAGTCACTTTATATATCTTACAATATATCTTACCCTGATCCGTATCTGGATCTGTGTGATAGTGGTAACCTTGTGTTACGCCCTCGTGGGAATGCGCTCTACCTAATCTATGCAACCTCGCCATTTGCGCGGCAACACTGTAAGCGGGAGGTTGTCTTCTGCCAGGGCCTAAAAACGAAGGAAAAAATAGCGAATATCAACAATGTTATCATCTCTTTATATACTACAAATAATGCAAAATTCGTTAAATATTTGGCGTCTAAATACGAGAGGTGGATAGAAAATAACTAGTAGTAGTTTTGAGGAAAGATAATTGTAAAGTTGCATAAATTAATGTAATTGACTCCAAAATAGTCCATATTTTGCACTCAGCGATATTTTCAGTTTCCTGAAACACTCTTAAACTGGATCTTTGAGATAGTTTTTGGCTCTATCAGTGATTCGTCATCTATGTTCATAAAACGACAACTCTTTGAGATTCACTTTATTTTTAGAAGTAAAAAATTACAAGTAGCGAATTTCAAAGCTGGGACATGTAAAAATACCATACTTAATATTTTTGGTAATTTTCCAATGAATTTACCAAATTAAAAGTACTACGGTAAGATACCGGGCCATGTAAATTCTATAATTGAGGAAAATTAAAGGAATATACAAAACTGTTTAAAAAAATATATCCAACTGAACGTAACATAGGTATAACATCACTCAATAAGTCGTGTGACTGACACACAGATGGCACTGCTATTGTCAAATACATATGACGTTTATGAAGTACCAACTTTCAAAAGACTACTGTAAAAGCTCAGCAATTGCTTCTAAAGTGTTAACCGGACTCTGCATCGAAAAGAACCATTGGTTATTGGTTTGTTGAATTTAAACGTGGTCTACAAACACAACTGATGGTGAACGTTCTAGTCGTCTAATTGAGGTGGTTACTCCGGAAAACATGAAAAAAGTCCACAAATTGGTTCTATCCCAAGAATAGTTCACCAATAGGATTGATCAATCCCATAAGACGTACATACGCCAATTCTTGAGCCAAGGTCAAGTGATGCTTACGTCACCTGCAGACCTCGACGGCTTGTTTACCATTTACGCTGTGCGGTATTGCTTGTGTTTTTGTTAATTCGAAAAGGTCGTACAAGTGATTGAAGAGTTGGAAATTCGTTTTTTACTTAGTTCTACGTTTTAAAAACTATTATTTGTGTGTATTATATATGTGGAGAATAGTGAACAAAGACAATATTATTGTTTAAGGCAAAATAATCTTGTGAGACTTTCAAGGGTAGGTAAAAATGTTTTGTTATATTAAAGCTGGATTTAAATAGCAAAATAAAAATTAAAATCCAAGTCAGTTACTGGCTGAAAGAAAACCAGCTGAGCAGAAATGACAATTTAATTGGCTTATTTAAATTTCTATTTTTTATACACCACAATAAAAAATTAAAAAAATGGGCGAATCATAACAGCGTTTTTGGTCGGTTGGTTTGCATTTGTCCAGCAACTAATCTAGATTTTTATTTTACTTTTTTTTGCTAAATGAAACTTTGTTTGTTTGATTTTAGTGCATGTAGTATATGTCCAAAAATCAAAATGCCTGGTACACGTTGTGCTGTGTATGGTTGTGGTAATACCTATAAAACAAGGCAGCAAGAACATGAATATTTTATATTTCATCGGTTTCCCAAAGCTAAAGATCTTGTTTCCCAAACTATGAGAAAAGAATGGATATTACGATGCAAACGGGAAGATAAATTTAACCCTGATACTAGCTACATCTGCTCAGTTCATTTCACAGAAAAGGATTATGAAAGAGACTTACAGAATGAATTATTAGGTTGGTGAATTATTTAATTGTTTAGTGTAATAGTTTATAGCTTTCAAAGTCTATACTATCCCAAAATGATTTTGGTAATGAAATTTAGTAACTCAATTTGTTCATAAATATATATAATATGTATATGTATTTTAGGTTTACCACTACGAAAAATATTGAAAAAAACCGCTGTTCCTACTTTGGGATTGTATTCAAAAAAATCAACAAGTGAAGCTAGTAGTTCAAGCATCAGTTCCAGAGAAGAAAGACTGGCCAAACGAAATGCAAAGGAGGAAGTGAACAAACTTTTAAAAGTAGCCACGTTAACAGCTCCTATTAATACTTTTTCTGATGATACCGAAGACCATAATCCTAAATCTTTTGGAAGTATTCAGTTTGAAGAGCATGTACCAGAGCCTTCCACTACCTATTATAAATGGAACTTAAAATTAACTGAATAATTGGAAATTGGATTTTAAATTAATATTAATTCATAATAATGAATAAAACTTAAAAAAATAACTGTATTTTTGTTAAAATTGGCCTTTAAACTCATCAAATAGTCTAGCTCAACAAAGAGTTAAGACCGGTCGAGGTCTGCAGGTGACGTCACGTATGGCGATTTTTCGCACGCACATGGCAGACACATTCAGTTTATTGAGCAATCATATTGGTGAACTATTCTTGGTTCTATCCAATCATAAATTAACTGAGACTTACCATAGGCATTTGTTAATACTTTACATACGTCATTGTATGTTATATCAGGCAAATTCTTTCAGACAAAGTAAATAATGAAAATACCGCTGACAATTTTGTTACTTTTCAGGGGCATATATACCTACTCGTACTTTCGAAACCCGCGAAATTTAAAAATTAGCGTTATTTTCTGAAAATTGAGGTTATTTCTTTTTCTGTTTGATTGTTTATTGTGGTCTTTTATCTATCTACCTAACCTAATCAAGTTTATGAATCAGTCTAAACTATAGCGATTATCATCTATTGGTTTTCTATATTATTAGTAAAATTTTCGTGGCATTTTCTTCACTTCAACAATTACTCCGTGGAAAATTTAATTTGGTTCATAATTTAAAGTGTTTATATATTGATCACCTATTGTTGCAAAGAACAATAGGTTTATTCGGAAAAATGATGATTTAATGGTGATATTCATAAAACTAATGTAAAATGTTAGTCATTATACAAAGTATATATAATGAAGTGATTGATGTTTAGCAATAATATGAGTATTAGTACAGCCGCAAATGTAAAACATGAAATTTGCAAAGCATTAATATATACAAAAAGCAGCAGCAGGTGAAATTATAGCCACATTTATTATACATACAATCAAAAATGTAAAATTTAATCTTATCACTCAATACCATAATTTGAATGATTAAAAGTAAATGAAAATTATTTCAAAAATCTAAAATATGTGAAACATTTAATACTGAAAATTAAGAATGAAATTTGCAACTTATATTCAGCTAAACAATGAAAATATGACAGTGAAAACTGCATTTAAATTATAGATAATGTCACGTTCAAGCTATTAATAAAAAGAAAACTATTATTAATTTAAAAATGATTTTCAAAGATGTAACTAATAAAAAAAATTTTGTCGATAACATGCATGTACAGTGGCTAGACTACAGAACTTACCGATGGAATTACGAAAAGCTATAGGTAAAGGAGGTAAAACGGCCACAGCTAGAGCACAAGGAGGTATAGCACCAGGACGATTGGGAAACCAGCCTATTACCAATGACAAATAAACTAATATAACTACATGGCACTCTTAAGACAAAATATCCTATGTACATTGACCGCATTTTGAATGTTAATAACATTATAATTTATATTGATATATACGTAATTTATGCAAATTTGAGATGGTGAAAATTTAGGAATAATACCTTTGTGTTGAAATACATCAAAAACCATTATTTTCACTCTTAAAATTCTCATATTCAACCTAATTACATTCGAAAATTTTGGATAATTTTGATCATATAAAACATTAATTTTCCCTTTTTCAAAAGAAATGTAGATAAGCATTAATTCGATAATAATGTACAACTTTTATCAAACAGTTAAGTGACAAAAAGGGAAGAAAATAGATAGCTTTTTAAGAAAATTTGATAATTTGTACTAGTGAAACTTCAAAAATACTTACTTCAAATTTAGATTTGCACTAAAAAGTAAAAATTAAGCCAATACTTAAGTCTTGGTTAAGTTGTGTTAGGTAATTTCGTCGAAAGTTAAAAAAAAATGTAAATTACAACAATACTTTGAAGTGTTTACAGTCAAATTACTAAAACACTGTATATCAATTTAGAATAACTTGATTTGGAAGACTACTTTGACTTTTATATGTACTTGTATTGAATCTGATCAAATTATTATCATATTCCTAGAAGACACGAGAAATCTTTAGTCTGCTAACATCATCAGCGACCATAAATACGGCTTCCGTAAACATAGATCAACCGGGGACCACCTAGCCTATACCACCAACGTATATACTGAAGCTATAGAGAAATATGGGGAATCCAGAGCAATGACTCTGAATATATCGAAGGCTTTTGACAGGGTTTGGTAAGAGTGGGTTAGAAGCTATATGATTTAGTTTAATGCATGAAAGACCCAGGCGGCTATTTAGACAAAGAAGGCAGGCACTGCAGCTCAGGATTTGGTCCTGTCTGGACATAAATTCGCTTGTTGGGTATTGAGGTTGAAAGTAATATATTCTGGCATAGTCACGTGGCAGATTTAGCCAAGGTAGCTTCACAAAAACATGGAGCTCTATAGCTATAGACCACAACATCTTCTAATCCTCTACAAGGTCCAGATTCGTCCTACCTGACTCTGTTTTACCGATACTACCACGACAAATGCTCTTCCGGGCTCCCCGGCTAGGGAATTTTGCAAGAGCTACTCGACAAGCAGACGTGGCTCATGAACACCGAGTTCACCTGCGGACATCCAGAACTTCACTTTATCGGGACTTATATCTTTGAAGAAGTGCAAATATGTGAAGTTTGCTACCAAGGCACGTCTTTCCCGAGCGACCACAGAAGATGAATATATAATTTATTTCAATAACAATCTTTAATGACTGTACTTTTAATTCTATTCTTTTATCCACATATGATAATTACGATCTCGTAATAATCCTGTGGCTTTGTTTACGAGTTTCTTCACATCATTTTCAGGACCCAAAGATTGTAATTTTGCATAAGTGATGTTTAAATGACATGATTTGATCAATGATTATGTTTCTTATTACCAATTGGCATCTCTGGGATACTTTTGGTCTATCCCTGTACTTGTCCCTTGGAGGAAATACCTTTGAGGCATATCTGTCAAAAGTTTGTAATAATTTTGGGATGTCGTCTTCTTAATTCGTAATAAGTATTTTATGCTGCAACAAATTCAGCATTTCTTCTTTTTTATTAAATCGCAATTACTTTTCTATTATATCGATTCAAAAAAAATAAGCTAAGTAGCTAAAATATAAATCAAAATTTCTTTTACAATAATTTCCAAAACCAAGAAAATAATTTGTGTCAAACTACATAGAATATTTTATCTAGAATAGAACAAAACATCAAAATGCATACATTCATGCCTCCATACAGGTTTTGAAATTATTATTTGGTAATTTTATTTTTTAAATTTATTAATTTAAGTTTATATACAAAAGATCATACAGAAAATATAAAAGTTTGAAACAAGATTTACTATTGACACTTTGTAATGTGTAACTGAATTTTTTAGCTCTTTCATTGTTTTCTTATCCCTTTTAATCCCCGTCTCAATTATCGTTGTTAATTGCTCTTCTAGTTCCGTTGGTTTTACTCATCACACACCTTTTCACACTTCATCCATTAACACATTCAATACAATTAATTTATTAGTCATTGAAACATACATACCTGGGATAGGAGGTGGATGCCTGGGTGGACTCGAACAACGTTGTTGGTAGGAATGACAATCATTGGAACTGCTTGTTACTTGGCTGATCGTGCTATGACCAGAGTCCGAAGATGAAACCGAACCTGCATACATGAAACATGCCATAATCTTTTAAATGGCGAATGGGAAACAAAGTGGTTCTTTACTTTACTACTAATTTTTTTGGTGATAGTCAAAATTATGAAAACTTTTATATTAAAAAAAACATTTTATCTAACAGAAAATTAAAAGGCATCTGACATAGTACAAATGTGTTTAACGTGGTATAGCAAAGTATTTATTTTACTCTTACGAGCTCGTGTCCGCCCTGGAACCGGTCCTGTCCAAATTTAGTGGAATTCTAAAATTCGGCGGCTGCACCTTTTTATATAAGTTTTTAGGATAATCTCTAGGAAGGTCTAATTATTTATTTGTTTTTATTTTCTAGATTTTTTGAGAATTGTTTTGGAATACTCGTAGTGAATAAACCGAAGTAGAAAGTAATAGAAGAATTTATATAAATTAGTTAGGTTAGTTGATTGTTAGCGATAAGTGAATTATATTAAGTTAGTGTACTATATAGTGTTTAAATAAATTAAGAGACAGTGGCTATTAATTCACTCCACGAATAGAAATCGTATAAATAAATAAGAAAAACATTACATTATTTTTGAAATGTACTGAAGCAACTTAATTAAATTTTACTTTTTACATTCCATTTGGTGTATTGACAACTTTTGTGGTCACTAATGATCTAGACATTCACAAGATGCAAATTATACATGCTTAAAAAATGTGCAATTATAGAAGAAGAAAGAAGTTTGACATGAGCGCAATCATAAGTATTTTTTAAAAATTTTTATTTTTCCATATGTTTTATCCATCATGAAGTTAAAAAAGTTGTCGCAGACATGCAGTAAAACATATCAAAATAAATGGTAGATGAAAATACTCACCAGAAGTAACGGTTTTTCTCAAAGGTAAGTTACTAAGTGAGGTAACACTGCTGCTTTCGGCGGACAGAGCAACTGAAGGAAGAGGTGTAGGTGTATCGGAATGAGATCTTTCGTGCATTGCTCTACCTCCATTTCCCGAGCTATTTGAGCTGTGGGATCCGTAACTTGAATAACTCCCTATAAAAGAAAATGAATAAGAATATTTACTAAATATATAGTTTTTCTAGAAAATATATAAGAATGTCATACTCATGTTGATTAAGAAACCCAAAACGCATCTACAACTTTGTAAAGGAAAACTTTCAGGATGATATTTGATTATTTTTACTAAGAAATATTACAATGAAACACTATGTGTTAATAACCATATGAAAGGTCGCTTTTTATGTTTTTTAAAA